>NW_012100654.1:5031110-5080579 GCF_000951045.1 Mandrillus leucophaeus | reverse complement strand
TTTTTTTTTTTTTTTTTAGAAACGGGATCTCGTTTTGTTGCCCAGGGTGGTCTTGAACCTTTTTAAAGTGATTATCTCGTCTCAGCTTCTTAAACTCCTGGGATTATAGGCATGGCCTATTTTTATGTTTTATAATGTTTTGTACTTTTTGATGTTACTTCAAATATCTTTTTAAGTATCCTAAATATACTTATTTAAAAACTTTTTTGAGCAAATTTATCTATAAATTATTGATTTTATGTTGACAGATATTGTTCTCTATCATTAATAATGTTAAAAATAAATAAACAAAAACAAGTAACTCAATTAATGCTTACCACAGGCCAGTATTTGCTCCAGTGCTAACTCAAATATTCATTTCTTTAATCCTCACAACAAACCTATGAGGTAGGTGCCATTATTGTTCCTGTTTTTCACAAGAGGAAATTGAGACACTGGGGAGTTAAGTAATTTGCCTATAGTAACACAGGCAATGAGTAGTTGAGCTGAGATTGAACTCACACTGTCCAGAATCCATACTCTTAGTTATAATAGTGTACTGCCCTATAGCTTTCTGTTTCACAGCTACATGGCATTACTTTATATGGATGCATCATTATTTGTTAAACCGTTTAACTTATTTCCAGTGTATTGTTCTTATAAACAATGAATATCTGTATACCTCTAATTTCGTGCACATGTATCTTTTGTAGAATGAATTCCTAAGAAACGGAATTGCTAAGTCAATGCTTAAGCCCATAATTAATTTTCTTACATATTACCAACTGTCCTCCAAAAAGGTTGTACCAGTTTAGAATTTCACCAGCAGTACATGACAGGACCCATTTTCCTAACACTCTCACGGACACTGTGTATTACCAGGATGATTTTTAATATGTGCCAATCAGATGGGCAAAAAGAATGGTTTCTCACTAAGGTTTAAATTGCATTTCCCTAGTTCTCAGTGTGAGGGGAAGGGATCTGGTATAATTTTCAGTTTGGTGGGAAGGCATCAGAGGCTTCTGAACAGGAGGATTATGTGATTGGAGCTGTATTTTTAAGGGATCATTTTGGCTTGAGAAACTAGACTCTGGGACAACGATGGAGCAGGCAGATGAGTTAGAAGACAATTACATTGGTCTCCTCCACCCTTTTCTTAACATATTGGAGTTCAGCTCTGGCTGTAGTAGTTCTAGATGTCCTCAGACACACTTGTGTAGAGCTTCTGTTGGGTATTTTGGGTATACAGATGATCCATCTTGGTTACACAGATGATTTAGATGATTGTAGACATAAGAGGCTTGTCTGGGAACCATTCCCAGACAGGGAAGCATTCCCTGAGATAGAGGAGAGGAAGGCTGAAGGGGAGGAAGAGAGTACCTGTTGCGATCTAGATAGAGACATCCAGCAGGAAGTTGGATACAAGTATCTGAAACTCTAGTGAAAGTTATGCGTTGGCAATAAGCACCTGGGCGCTATTAGCTTGTACTTGACAGTTGAAGCCATGGGGCTAGAGGAGAAAAACCAGGGAAAGTATGGAGAATAAGACCAAGAACATGCACTCAACGTTACCGAAATTAAAGAGTGATTTGAGAAAATTAATGAGGAAAACAGAGATTGGGAAAGAATAGAGCATTTCAATGAGGAGAGATGCCAACACTGTTACATTTGACACAGCGGTCAAATGAGTTGAGGTCTGAAAAGAGCTCAAGCCTTGGCCATGGTGTGAAGTCAGCAACAATCTTTGTCAGGGCATTTCAGTAGAGAGGTGGGGGTGGGAGCTTGGGAGTGAAGGCGGCAATTGCTGCTTACTCTTTCAGGGAGTTTGACTCCAAGGGAAAGAGAAACTAAGAGCAGCAGCGGTGGGTTTGTGTTTGAAGTAACGGTGGTGAACCAGGCAAACAGCCTGGAGGCCGAGTGAAGTGAGACTGGACACTGCAGATTTGGAATGTCACCAGTCTGCACTACTGAATAATTTCCTCTAGAACTGCTCAATTGCCCAGTTGTAAGAACAGATATGTAGACCAAAAGTAGAGTGTCCCCAGGGTAAATTTTATAGAGACAAAGGGGTGTGTTTATTGAAGTTGTGGCAAGGAATAATTACAAAGATATACTATTGTTGCATTGTCCAATATAATAACCACTAGCCATATGTAACTACTTAAATTTCAATTGATTAAAATTAAATAAGATTAAAAATTCAGCTTCTCAGTCATACTAGCTACATATCAATTGCTCAATAGCCACAAGGGCTGGTGGCTATCATATTGTTCAGCACAGAGACAGAGCATTTCCATTATCACTAAGAGCTCTTGTGGAAAACACTGCACTACAGGGTCTGGATAAAGCTGAGGTGTTGATGAAGTTGAACAACAGATGTAGAAGGAGTAAGCAAGAGCAAAACCTGGATGAACAGCAGGTTGTGGACACAGATTAGCATATTGAGATTAAGATTCTAGGGACTGAGCTGCTCCAGGTGAAAAGATTCAGGGTTATGTCATATGAGGGTGGAGGGCAGCTGCTGAAATAGTCTGTGGGTGAAGACCTGTGGAGTTGACAAGATCAAAGAAATTTGAGGCAAGTTTGTTAGACTCATTCATAAAGAAGTCACCCAAATTGTTAGCAAGACCTTGCATCTAATGCCAAAATCCTCACTGAGCAAGGTGGTAGTAATTTAGTACTAAAAGCAATGAGAGAGTCAGACACCTCAAAAGGGGAGGGTGTTGCTCAAAGGCCCCATGAAGTGTGATAAAACAAACAGTAGCTGGGGCAGGAGCAAGTGGCTTCCTTTGGGTGAAGCCAGATTTCACTGAAATAATAACCTCAGGGAAAACAGTCAATGAAGGGGTTAAAGTTGTAGGAAAGTTTCCTTGTAGTAATTAATGGAATGAGGCGTCCAAAGGGCCAAATAAAACTTTGCAGGAAGTTTAGTAAAAGAAGGAAACTTTTTTAGTACAGATAAGCATAGGAACATAAGAAGAGATAATTCTTAAATATATAAGGTATGCATTTGGGGATAGTAGCCAGGGAAGACTGAAGTCCCAGTGGGGTGAGAGACTTCGTAAGGTTAGCAAATTACAGTTTTTGAGTGGCATTCCAACAGTAGAGTATATTGCTCAGGAAGTCCTTAATTATCCTTTGAAACAAATTCCTTCAGCTGATTACGAAGGCATCTAGCTGGATTCTTGAGTGACTTGTTCCTGATATCATAGCAACCCGTAACTAGACCTCAACCATTCCTCTTACCCAAGTGCTGGGGAAGGGAGAGATTCTCAATGCTTACCCACCTATGGAGTCCCAGCAAGTCCAGTTGCTAGGTGGCTTGAGGTCTGGGGTCTTAAAATGGAAGGCCTAATGCCATTTGGTGATCACAGACCTTGAGCCAAACTTTCCCCATTTAGTCAGAGAAAGGATTAGCATGCCTAACTGTGTGTGAGATCATGGAAGCCAGTGGTTGGTGAAGTGCTATGGAGTATAAATTGCAAAATACTTTCAGTTCCACTCGGAATGGATTTCAGAATGATTTCCACCCCATGGGGAGGAGAGGGAGTCTGGGGAGGGATGGATGGAAAAAATTATTTCCTGTCATTTTCTGTGATCCACTCTGAAGACAGAGGCAGAGATTCTCTACAGCAGCCGCTCAAACTTTTGCTCTTGTTAAAATGGAGGTTCTGAATCAGTAGGTCTTGGGTGGGGCCAGAGATTCCGTGTTTCAGACCAGCCCACAGGTGACGTGAATGTCACTGGTCCGTACATCACGCTTTCAGTTGCTAGGTGAAGAAGGGAGCACTCGATGAGTGGAAGAGAAAGTCGTTGTAATCTTTGGGAAGAGGGGCTTGAGTCAGCGGAGTTAGACTGGTCTGTGAGTGAAGAGAATGGATGGGAAGGAAAGAAGATACTGTGAGGCTCTACTGAAAAAAAAAAATGTAAATCAGGAAGACAGAAGCAGCTAAAGACGAAGTCATTTCCAGGCCCAGAAGGCACAACTAACAGCTGAGTAATAACATAACATTGACTGTTAACTGGCAGAATTTTTAACTGTGTGTTTGGTTTCTCCATCAGGTCATCTGTCAATTAACAGTCAATGTTATGATTTTAGAGTAAAACCAGTATTTTCCCAGAGACAGTGCTAAAAGCTTTTACAGTAGGTGGCACTCTTGCATTACATTAAGAGCTCAGCAAAGAAGACGCAGAAGCCTCAGGTTTGCCTTGTAAGGTGATTAATAAACACACTAAATCTTCCTTAGGTCTCCCTTTCACTGTCAGGGTACCCATATAGATTTTCCCTCCTCCCTCCAATACAGGTACGCATCCTCTATAGGTGGTGCATTTTATACCTCAAGTACTTCATGGAGTCCTAGTGAGTGTAATGCAGTGATTCACATTTGTGCAAACTCCCACTGATGCCTGCTGTCTGCTTCCCTTACAGTTCAAGTCCATCACCAACCCCTTGATTATGTGTCCTCACTGGGCCATTCTGTACACAGTTTAGTTTGACAAGTGCATGTCACTGTTATTTGTCCCTCTTTCAAGAGAAAGCACATCAGTTTAATTACTTCCCCACTAAGAACTCTTCAAATGAGACTCCTCTCCTCTCTCTCATCAACCCATCTTCTCCCTTTCCTCCTCAGTGTCAACATCCCTTCACATAAATCCTGAATGATGAAATTTTATTTAGAACTTACACTAACTTCCTCTCCAAGGTGGCATCTAACTTAATATTAAGTAAGAAATAGCCTTCCCACTCTCCACCCCCATACTTCTCATCCACCACTGCTTACTTTTTTTTTTTTTTTTTTTTTTTTTTGGCCAAGTCTCAAGTAATTCTGTAACCTAGAAAAGGTCCTACACAAACCCTGTGATCATTCACATTTAAGTAGTTGGGTGGCCCACATCCTTCCCACAAACCCCAAAGTGCCCTCAAGGACTAAAGCCTTTCTCTGAACTCTTCCAGACTGATCTCTATGGTTGTAAAATTGTCCAGGGTCAGTGCATCCTGGGAGCAGCAAGCTTGTGGTGCCTGGGGTTTCCCCAATACTCCCAAAGCACATCCTCACCTGCCCATCTATGATTCACTTCCAGCATTTCATTCATGTGCCTTAAAGGGTCATTGACCACCACAATCCCAAAGCAACCATCAAATTTGCCCAGTTCTCTTTCTGATCTCTGAAAGAGCTCAGAGAGGTCACTGAAAATAAAGGCTTTGGTTCACTTTTGAAGTCATTTCTAAAGCATTTGACATCCTTGGAAGTGCTGGCCATGGGAGCAGTAGTCATAGGGGAAGTTCTCTAAAGGGAGCTATTTGAATTTCAAAGATGTTACTCAATGTGATTCCCCAACTAATGAAGTATAATAAAGGGGGGCTATAATTTATTGCCATTATCAGCAACCTTTTCACCATAGCAGACCAAGGAATATGTGGATAGGGAGGGGAGGGGAAAGTTTTTGGTGATGGTATAGAAGTTATGGAACCTGTAACAGCTATGGTGATGAGAACTAAAATTCAGGTTATAGAAAGGTAACTGGTGGGTGAATGGGTTGTCTACCTCTGCTGGTTTTTCCCTGTCCTACGATTTAAATTCACAGACCCACAGTACTAGAAAGACCCTTAGAACATTTAGTCAACCACTTCATTAATCAGATGAGGAAGCTGAGGCTCATAAAGATTGTAGTTTGTACAAGGCCACACATTTAGTCAGCAGTGAAGCAAGGACAAAGGTCCTAATCTCCAGAGGCCAAGCATGTGTGCACAGTTCCAGAGCTTAATATCTAATTCTTCAGCATGATTACTGATAAGGTAGTATCTGGGTATTGTATAAAGAGAAATGGAGGTTTTCTTCCTCTTTCCTCTAATTTCTCCCTCCCTAATCCTTAACCTTCCTTTTTAGGTGCTGCTCCCCTGAAGATTCAAGCTTATTTCAATGAGACTGCAGACCTGCCATGCCAGTTTGCAAACTCTCAAAACCGAAGCCTGAGTGAGCTAGTAGTATTTTGGCAGAACCAGGAAAACTTGGTTCTGAATGAGGTATACTTAGGCAAAGAGAAATTTGACAGCGTTCATTCCAAGTATATGGGCCGCACAAGTTTTGATCCGGAGAGTTGGACCCTGAGGCTTCACAACCTTCAGATCAAGGACAAGGGCTTGTATCAATGTATCATCCATCACAAAAGGCCCACAGGAATGATCCGCATCCACCAGATGAATTCTGAACTGTCAGTGCTTGGTATGTGGTCAATGGTGTGTGTTCAGATTCTTAGCTTTCTCAGATGAGACTGCAGATGAGTTAGAGAAACGTTGGAGGAGGACTTGAGGGGCCCAGGGGAAAAAGGGGGTCTATAGAGAGAAGGCAGAGGACAGCCACTTCTGGGAAGTGCATTTGAAGGGAGTGTAGAGTCTGGGAGTAGGGAACTGAAAGTCTTTTGTACTTTTTATAGTCTGCTTCTGAAGGATCAGTAAAAATCTGCTTTGGGGAAAAAATAGAGCTAATTGAACAAAGATAATATGGCTAATTACCCATGGTAAAAACCATAGGTAATTTGGCCATTACAAAGTTTATATAACCATAAAGGCCTCAGATGTCTCACAATTCATTTTTTCCTTGGGTCCAAGATTTTTCACCTACCAAATCTTTACCTGGAGCTCCTAGCAAAGGGGACAGCTGACACATTTGGGTTTTCCCTTCAGCCTCGTCTAGGTTGCTTATGAGTTGTTTGCAGCCACAACCATGAGCCTGGTAGACAGAAGGGGAAAAAGCCCAACAAACATAACCCACAAACTTACAAACCAGCTCCTCCACTACACCAGACCTCAGAAGGCCTAAATGTCACTACAGATATTTTTAAAACTATCACACAGTAAACTGTCTACTGATTTTATAGATCATGTATAGATTAGGTAACCGCCACAGGACATAGAGCATTTCTGTCACCCCAAAAATTTCCCTCAGGCTATCCCTTTATAGAGTCATACTCTGTCCGCACTCATAACCCTTGGTGGGCATCCTATAGTTTTGTCTTTTTGACAATGTCACATAAGTGGAGCCATACAGTATATAACCTTTTAAGACTGGCTTCTTGTGTTTAGCGTGCCTTTGAGATTCACCCAGGTTGTTGCACATATCAAGCTTGTCCCTTTTTATTGCTGAGTAGCATTTTATTGTTGATCCATTCAACTCAGCAAAAGACATTGGGTTGTTTCTGGTTTAGGGCTCTTATGAACAGAGCTGCTGTAAACATTCATGTACAGGTTTTGGTGTGAACATAAGGTCTCAGTTCTCTAGAGGAAATACCCAGGTGTGGTATTACTGGATCCACGTTAATTTTTGATGAAACTTAGAAAGGCAGATCAACACCTATTCTAAAATCATAGAGTAAAACAGAAGCAAAAGTAAAAATAGAATGGACAGCTGCTCCCTTTGAACCCTGTGTGATTAAAACTAGGCTGCAGGGCTTTGGGAGCAGTTAACCAAGTGCTAAATCCGTGTTTTCAAAATGTGGCCAGGTACCACTGGAAATGTTTTTGGTGGGACACAGATAGACAAGCATTTTGAAAAGCCACGTTGTATTTGTTTTAATGTATATTAGAAAAACTCTAACTTACGCAACATGTGATTTCACAGATGTTGTTAATAAAGCTAAATAACAGTCTGGCAATTCACCTTCTACAGACCACATAAAGTCCAAGAAGAGTGCTCAAATAGTACACTGATACAGCAAAACTTATAAAGATGACACGCAAATAGCAGACCTTTTAGTCAGAATACACTAAATTATAAATTAGTTTGTAGAACCTGCAAACTACCTAGTAACTATAAAAGAACAAGAGATTTTTTTCTGACAGAAGGCACATGACACAGATCTAGGGGCTCCACGCCAGTGATCCTGAACAGCCAGAAAAGTGTGAATGGCAAACAAAGGCAAGAGAAACACTGTGTTTATTAAGATCATGTATTTTTCCCTAAAATAGCTGGATTTGGCCTTCATCTTAGAGTATGTTATGAAGACGCTTTGGTGCTCATGACAAAAATCAGTGTTCTGAATTTCAAATTCCAAAATGCCCACCCACTCACTTACCACAATCCTGCTTGGGTTCCTGAAAGATATGACCCAGGGCGTCTCAGCACCATGAACTGTCAGTTCCTGGTGAGACTTCAGCTCAATCCCTTTCTGCTCTCTTAGTCTGGTGAGCTGGAATGTGTCCCATGGGACACCTGGGCCCTAGAGTCAGACCACTTCTCCTTCCAAAGACTTTACTCCCTGGAAATAGTGGCTTCATTATAAATATTTGGGGACTCAACTACAGCCCTCCTACCACTTAGCACCCCCTTGATTTGGATAAGCAGGAAATAAGCATGGCCCCAAACTCTATTATTGCAAAATAAACATGAAGTCATTATGTGGCACTCACCTTGGGCCAAGGGTCACATTTTAGACACCCTGAGGCTCCCAGGTATGCCCCAATGAGCCCCAGATCAGGCACCCAGTTATTTGCTATTCCCTCCTAGAC
The DNA here is from genome assembly GCF_000951045.1 of Mandrillus leucophaeus. Classification (NCBI taxonomy): domain Eukaryota; kingdom Metazoa; phylum Chordata; class Mammalia; order Primates; family Cercopithecidae; genus Mandrillus; species Mandrillus leucophaeus. The sequence goes on along the minus strand of NW_012100654.1, from coordinate 5,072,094 downwards.
GCATCTAAACTTAGATTGACTTTTTGTATCTCTCTTGTGCTTTCAGCTAACTTCAGTCAACCTGAAATAGTCCCAATTTCTAATATAACAGAAAATATGTACATAAATTTGACCTGCTCATCTATACACGGTTACCCAGAACCTGAGAAGATGAGTGTTTTGCTAAGAACCAAGAATTCAACTATCGAGTATGATGGTGTTATGCAGAAATCTCAAGATAATGTCACAGAACTGTACGACGTTTCCATCAGCTTGTCTGTTTCATTCCCTGATGTTACGAGCAACATGACCATCTTCTGTGTTCTGGAAACTGACAAGACACAGCTTTTATCCTCACCTTTCTCTATAGGTAAAGATGTTTTCCAAGACTATTTCTTTCAGCAGGTATTATACACAAATGCTTAACGCAGATTATCCAACATCTCCGACTTGCTAGGAAACCTCCATCTGGGCCATGTTATGACGCTATTAGGAAGGACCCAGATGGAGGGCTCCTGCTTCGCCTGAGTGATGCAGGGTCCAGGAGGCTATGAGCCTGTGCTGCACTTGAAGAAATAGGCTTTTAGCCCTGAAACTAACTCAGTCTCCTGGTTTACCTTTGGATGGAGGATTCTGAAGTTTTGATTAAAAAATGAAGGTTTCCTCCAGGCTAGAATTCTTTCTTTGATTAAAACACATACATGCGCTTGCACACACACACATCATGCATACACGCATACATACAAATGGTACTTGTGAGTGTAGAACCATTTGGGACATTATTGGTTGCAGGATTGAAAACAAAAAGATATGACAGCCCCTCTGCCCTTGAGGACCTTCCAATGGAATCATAACCCTGTAATGTGCACACATGAAAAACGGGATTTTTAAAAGGTCGAATTGGAATCTAAATTTCATTCCATGGAAATATGGGACTAGATTTAAAACAAAAGTGACTGGTAATGAGTTTTATGGGCATTCAGAGGTAGGCAAGATCCTTGAGGGTCAGGGAATGGTTCCTAAAGGAAGGGGTACCTTGTAACACGTAAAATAAATTATTGGGGTTAATACATGTGGTGAGGAGGGGAGGGCATTCTGGATGACAGGTTCCCAAAACTATGGTGACTTCCTTAGCAGAAAAAACTTGAGACAGAATCTGGGCTCAGCAGGTGAGAGGACCACAATGGATCAGCTGTATCTGACATAAGGCAGGAGGTATGTCAAAGAAAGCCTTGGAGGCAGAAATGCTTGTGTGTTCAGAAGTATTCTTCAGGGACCAGTTCAGTGGAGGAAAGGACTGAAACTAAGCAGTAGGCACTAACAGGAGCCTGACATTTTAAAGTCCTGGTTTTACCCAGGAGGGCATGTGTCTGTATTTGACTCCTCTTTTAAGGATCTGTAACTGCAAGATTCCCTCCTGGAATAAAGGTGGCCTGCACCTACCCTGTCCCATCACTGCCTGTGCTGACCTTGACCCCCCACATCTGCCTTCTTCTTTCCTTGACCCTTTCTCCAGCGATGACTCCTTGGCTTGCCCCCTCCAGTGACATCCATCCAACTCCTTGCTCCATTCCCTGACTTTGTCACCTCCTTTCTCCCAGTGTCTTGTTGTTCAGACATAAATTAGTCTGTGAACAGCCCCTGGGGTCAGTCCCCACGAACCAAGTTTACAACTGGGCCAATCTCATCTCCTACTACTGACTTCTTTCTACTCAGACACTTCAGCCTCTGAGAGTGCAGTAAATGGTGGAGCCACTCATCCTGTCTCAGTTGCTTCTCCTGTATCCTCTCTTGGCCAGATAGAAGCCTCTCCAAGCTATGCCTGGAGTTCAGTACCTCCTTCAATGCGTAATTAGTTTGACTGGTGGCTATCTTGTGGCCACCAACATCACTATATATGACATGCCCCAGAGCCCTCTGTTATGGCTCCCATAGTCTACAAATTAACAGGGACTTGCCACCAATATAACCTCATCATGGCTTACCTTCCTGCTGCTTCTCAACTACTGTTCTGCCAAAACTTCCACAGGTACCCCCATCTTCATAAATGTTTCAGCTCTAGCTGCCTCAGGAAGATGGGGCTTGCCTGTCTGGGTTTCCCATTCTATCACTTGATCAGAGATAGGTTAGACCCTGAATCAAGGGACCTTTTTTGCATATTAAAAGGTAGCAGCCTCCAAGTTAGTAAGTATAATCCCACACCCCCTTTACTGGGAGTGCCAAACTGGCTCAAGTGGGATAGACTGAGACAGACTCAAAAGGGGTTAAATATGGCCTCCAATGTCAACAACTCCTTAACATCTCAGAAACAGGGCATGTGTCCACAAATTATAGCTAAGCTAATAGATCAGCTGGTCCTAGTTTTCCTGAAATTTGGAATTAGCTACCAGAACTGTTCCCAAAAATATCTTTAAAGTGGGCGACTCAGTTCTAAGTTTTCCCCACAAAGCCTGTTTTCCAACTCCCCAGAAACTTAGGAGTTCTCATGTAAGGAAGTAGGCCCTGAAGGTGTGAAGTTTCCTCAAGGCATGAAGAAACATCAAAGGATTTTTAGTAGATGAGATATGCTGAAAGCCATACAGAGGAAACCTGCTGTGATCTCAGCAGGAAAAAACTAAACAAACAAGCAAAGGAAAACTAGAGGTAGGGGCCTGTGTGGAGGCTGTTCCATTTGTCCAAGTGATAGGTGTCTGGAGATTACAGTGGACAGAATCATCATCACAAGAGGAACTTCAGGGCCTGAGAACTGACTGCAGAGGTGGGTGGGGTAGCAGGCACGGCACAAATGACTGCACATGCAGAGCCTCAGCACACACACCTCACCCAGATTCCAGGATCATGGGCCAGGCTGACCCTCTTCTTCCTGATCATGGTCGGTGTTATCCCCACCTCCAGGAAGGCAGGACACTCAGTCCAGGCATTTGGCCAGAGGCATGGGCTTGATTCTTAGGTCCCTGCTGAGGCCCTGAGACTGGGACTTTCTATGGCCTCCTATTGTGGATTTCAGGCTTCTCTGGCCTTAGAGCCCTAGGGAGAGCCTGGCAGGTAAACAAAGAGAAGAGCAGCTAGCAGAAACCCTTTGTAAATGACTCTCCTGGCTGATTGAAAATTTGTGGTCATTTGTAGAGCTTGAGGACCCTCAGCCTCCCCCAGACCACATCCCTTGGATTACAGCTGTACTTCCAACAGTTATTATATGTGTGATGGCTTTCTGTCTAATTCTATGGAAATGGAAGAAGAAGAAGCAGCCTCGCAACTCTTGTAACTGTGGTGAGTCAGTCCTTGTCCTCCCCACAGACTGCCACTTTGCACCTACTTCCCAATCGGCTGGCTGCCTTCTGGAGCTTGTTGTCTGAGCCTAGACTGGCAAAAAGTCAGGAAGTTGTTGGGAAAAAAGGTTTTCCCTTGGAGTTTTGAGCCTATACAAACTGGCAGCAGCTGATAATGTTGCTCTTGGACTTCAAAGAAAGGCAACACTTCTAACCTCAGGTTTACAAATGTACTTCTGATTTCCAGGGAAAACTGATTACTTACTTTATCTACCTCACTTCCTGAGGTTACTGTGACATATACATAAAGTAAAATGGTGAAACCACTCTTAAATGTTAAAGGTTATGGACCTGGTTGTGTTCAAGCAGGGATATTTGCTAAATGACCACAAGAATCAGCTTCTCGTCTCTAAAAAAATCTAGGTTTCTTATTAAATAAGTTAGATGAATTATTGCCCATTGACCTATAACAAACAATATTAACTTTTACTAATTTCTAAGTAATACATATCCATTATCATATATACCAAAAATAAAATCATCTATAATTCCAGTAGTAAGAAAAAATGATTACACAAACATTTTTGGTGCCTATCTTTAAGATTTTTCTATGTATCAATCTATGTTGTTTTCCATAATTAGGATTATCATAAGGGTTATTTTTCACAGTTTGGATAATATATGTACTGTGTTCTAACTTTGTTATACTAAATGTAGCAAGACAATTTTCAATGCCATAAATATCATTCTACAGCATCATTTTAAACTGCTGCAAGATATTCCCTTATGTGGATACACCTTAATTTATTTATTTAACCAACCTCATTTTTTTGACACTTGAGTTAGTCCAATAGTTTTGTTATTATAAACATCCTCCCCACTGACTTCTGTTATAAAAATGTTTAATGAGGACAAAATGGTCTCTAACTTTGTAATAATGCCATGCCTTTTTGTAGTTTGGGCTGGTTCGAAGATAAGATTGGACTTTATCTCAGTAATTGCCTCCAGTAGTAATTAGTTTGGTGCTAATAAATAAGGTAACCTTCTTACTGACTTATGGTAGAAAGCACAAGATAAGTATTGCCTCTGGCCAGCATCTTGTTTTTCAGTATACTGATTTTAAAATCTATCTAGAAAATAGATGGATGACATTAGCAGTCATTCATTGCATCCTGCTGTACTTTAAAAATAAGAAATTGGGGAGCAATGATCAAATTTAAATAAATTAATACAAAGCATGTGGCAGAGCCATTCAAACTGCCAATGTATGGAGTGTGCTGAGAGATTTCTATGATATAAAAGTATAAAATTCATAGCACAGATGTAAAGACATATCATGCTTGTCCAGGCTTTGACTTTTCAAGGTGAGAGTTTTGAGCTTCACTTTCTTTCAATCTCATTGCCATTTAGAATTAGTCAAATATGAAGAAGCGACTTACATCTTGGGAGTAAGCTGTTTCCTAAATTTTTCTTCACATTACAATGATCAGCTTACAAATGAAACAAAGAAGGGATAGAGAAAAAGATTAAGGATGTTTCTTCCCCCATGAGGCAATGAGAAAAAAATCAGGAGAGTAGATAGGGGAGATAAAGAAGATATGTGTGTTCACATGAAAGAAGTTAGAAGGTGGTTAAACAAGCTCTTTGGGTACAGATGAGATGGTCAGATTGGGCTGAGTGGCACATATATGACCCCCAAGAATGTAATGAAGAATATTGGTAAGAAAAAGTTATTTGTTCAGACAGTCATCCATGCCAGTGAGTTTGATCAAAGAGAGAAGCCTTGCTATCACTGTAGGGAGGGAGATGCAACAGGTATAACTATGCCATTATAGATATGAGATATTTGTAAATTTGGATTCTGTAACTTCAGCAATATCTACCCTTGCTTTGTGGGTACTCTTGGCATTGGCTATGTGATAGGCAAAATAATGCCCCCCATAAGATGTCCATCTCCTATACTCCAGAACCTATAATATGTTATCTTACATGGCAAAGGAACTTCACACAGGTGATTAAGGCACCAAGCTTGAGATGGTGAGATTAGCCTGGATTATCCAGGTGGGCCCAGTGTAATCACATGAGTCAGAGAATCTTTCCTAAATGGGATAGAGAAATGAACTGGAAAAAGGAGGAGAGATCTGAAGCTTGAGAAGCTCAACCCAGCATTTCTAGCTCAACCCAGCATTTCTAGGAGGAAGCCATGACCCAAGGAATGTAGGTAGCTTCTAGAAGCTGGAAGTGGCTCTCAGTTGACAGCCAGCCATTAAGGAAATTAGGATCTCAGTTCTGCAATTATAAGGAGCTGAATTCTGCCAAGAGACCAATGTGGAAACAGCAGATCCCTCCACGGAGACACAAGCTTACTGATAACTGGTAGGAATTTCTCCAAAAGTGGAGCTTCCTCCTACTCCAGTGTTAATCCCTTTCTCGGAGGAGACAGCCCTCAAACTAACTTGGCACCAAAAGTCCTATCCAATGTTTTCTCATTATAGATTTTCTATGCCTCAACTGTACATATTTACCCTGTTTAGGCTGTTTAAATGAATAAAAGGGAAATGCCATAGTTATTCTAGCCAGTTTCCAACCTCTTTTCTCTTTTTTTGTTTTGTCAAATAGGGCAGATAAGGCTTGAGAATTTGTAACTATGAATTACTGTCTTTTCCGAAACAGAAATCACCCTATCAGCTTACCCATTGGGAGAAAGACAAAAATGAACTGTTTCTGAAAACAGTTGTTTCATATATTTTGTCTGCTTTCTAGTTGTTTATGGAAAGAGGGCAATTCCTATAGCAGTTAATCTTTTGTTGGAGGAAGCAGAAGTCTATTTGATCAAACCCTGAAATTTTACTTCCTCATTTGGGTCTTATGTGACTGAAATCTGTATATAATGCCCTAGCAACAGTTTTTACAACTTGCCTCCCTAGAACAAACCTAGGAGTCTCAGCTCTTTCAGGAATGATTTCTTAAAGGTACAGTGTCTTTTTCAAAACAAATTATTATTATTATTATTTATTCATTTTTTTGTGAGACAGAGCCTCATTCTGTCACCAGGCTAGAGTGCAGTGGCACAATCTCAGCTCACTGCAGCCTCTGCCTCCCAGGTTCAAGCGATTCTCCTGCCTCAGCCTCCCAAGTAGCTGGGACTACAGGTGTGTGCCACCACACCCAGCTAATTTTTGCATTTTTAGTAGAGACGGGGTTTCACCATGTTGGCTAGGATCGTCTTGATCCGTTTTTAACCAACATTTAAACAGAAATATTCACAGGCTTAAAAACTGAAAGTTAGTGATATCATCACATTTTCCCTTCAAAATGCTAAATTTGTAATCAAATTTAAAAGTTTAGAATCTACCTTTTAATTATCTGCTTTCATTTTTTTGATAGTGGCTTTTTTTGATATGATGACTATTTTGTCATGGGTATAAAAGGATAATTTATTTTGTGTTAGTCTGAAGACATCTGAAACACTGTATTCAACTATAAGTACCATTTTTTTACATTTATAATAAGATTGTTTTTCAACATTTTTATTTCAACAGTTTTTTGGGAACTATTGAACTAAACTAAGTGATTTTTGGTTACATGGTTAAGTTATTTAGTGGTGATTTCTGAGATTTTGGTGCCACCCATCACCCGAGCAGTGTACACTGCACCAGTGTGTAGTTTTTTATCCCTCACCCCTCCCACTCTTTCCTCTGAGTCCCCAAAGTCCATTATATTATTCTTATGTCTTTGCATCCTCATAACTTAGCTCCCACTTACAAGTGAAAACATACAATGTTTGCTTTTCCATTCTTGAGTTACTTCACTTAGAATAATGGTCTCTGGTTCCATCCAAGTTGCTGCAAATGCCATTATTTTGTTTTGTTTTGTTTTGTTTTTATGGCTGAGTAATATTCCATGAGTTATATATGCCACATTTTCTTTATCCACTCATTGGTTGATGGACATTTAGGTTGGTTCCTTATTTTTGGAATTGCAAATTGTGCTGCCATAAACATGCATGTGCATGTGTCTTTTTCATATAATGAATTCTTTTCCTTTGGGTAGATACCCAGTAGTAGGATTGCTGAATCAAATAGTAGAGTTCTACTTTTAGTTCTTTAAGGAATCTCCACACTGTTTTCCGTAGTTTTTGTACTAGTTTACATTCCTACCAGCAGTGTAAACATGTTCCCTTTTCACCAGATCCACACCAACATCTATTATTTTTTATTTTTGATAATGGCCATTCTTGCAGGAGTAAGGTGGTATCTCATGGTAGTTTTAATTTGCATTTCCCTGATAGTTAGTGATATTGAACTTTTCTTCATGTTTGTTGGCCATTTGTATATTTTCTTTTGAGAATTGTCTATTCATGTCCTTATAAACACCATTATTTTTAAGAAGAAACTTTACAAAAGTAAAACACAGCCAGATTTATAAAGCATCTGGGAGCTCAGTCAAATAAGAAATAGCTCAAGTAACTGAGGATGCTTCACCTGAAAGAAGGCCTAGAGAGAACAGAGATGCTGTCTTCAAATATCTGAAGAGCTGCCATAGGATGCAAAGATTGAACTTAATGGTATGACTCTGAAGGATATCTCAACGAATGAAGGTTATGAGAGGGTGTAAGGAATTAAGAGAGACTTTTCTAACAATTAAAAGGTCTTTTAGGCCAGGAGTGATGGCTCACACCTGTAATCCTGGCACTTTCGGAGGCCGAGGCAGGCAGATCACCTTAGGTCAGGAGTTCGAGACCTGCCTGGCAAAACATGGTGAAACCCCATCTCTACTAAGCATACAAAAATTAGCTGGGTGTGGTGGTGGCCACCTGTAATCTCAGCTACTTGGGAGGCTGAGACAGGAGAATTGCTTGAACCTGGGAGGCAGAGGTTGCAGTGAGCCAAGATCGCACCACTGCACTCCAGCCAGGGTGACAGAAGAACCAGATTCCGTCTTAAAATATATAAATAAATAAATAAATAAATAGTCTTTAAAATTTTATAGGATAAATAGACTTCTGCTTCCTCCAACAAAAGATTAACTGCTATAAGAATTGCCCTCTTTCCATAAAAAACTAGAAAGCAGACAAAATATATGAAACAACTATTTTCAGAAATCAGACGACAGAGAGCAGAAAACTGTAGTCCCTGAGTGAAGGAAAGAAAAAATGAGATAAGCCCTATGATTGCTCCAGTTTACTGCCTGGAGCCAGTGTCCAGGCTGCTCTGAAGGCAGGGGAGCCCTAATACTGAACTAGGAAAGACATTGCAAGGAAAGAAAACTACACACATCTCTTGTGAAATGCTTAACAAAATTAGCAACTAAAATCTAGTAGTATGTTAAAAGTATAATACGTCATGATCAAGTGGGGTTTATTCAAGAAACACAGGTAAGCTCAACATTCAAAAATCAGGCAATAACCTTTACTACATAAATAAACTAAAAAGAAAAAACATATGATCATGTCAATGGATACAGGAAAAGCTTTTGACAAAATTAATACCCATTCACAGTTTTAAATGGAAAGAAAAACTCTCATAAAAATAGGAATGCAAGATGACTTCCTCAACCTGACAAAGGACATCTACCAAAAATTCTTCTGTTAACATAATATTTCATGATAACAGATTGATTGCTTTTACTCTAAGATGGGGAATAAGGGAAAGATGTCCACTCTCTCTACTTTTGTTCAACATTGTCCTGGAGGTCGTAGCCAGAGAAACAAGACTAGAAAAAGAAAGAAAAGACACACAGATTGGAAAGGAAGTAAAATGGTCTTTTTACACAGATAATGATCATGCTTGTAGAAAATCCTGAGGAAGCTATCAAAAACCTATTAAAACTGATAAGTGAGTGTAGCAGAGGCACAGGATACAAAGTCAATACACAAAATCAATTATTTCTATATACTAACGACAAGCAATTGTACATTGAAAAAATAGCATTTACAGTAGCATCAAATAATATTAAAAACTTGGAAATAAATTTAACAAAAAACAAATACAAGGCCTATATACTGAAAACTATACAATATTACTACTGAAGAAATTAAAGTAAACCAAAATAAATGGAGACATAGGCCATGTTTATGAATCAGAAGACTAGATCTTGTTAAGATATCAGTTCTCTCCAAGTTGATCTATGGATTAAATGTAATCACAATCAAAATCCTCATAAGCTCTTTAATAGATATTAAAAATCTTACTCTAAAAGTTATAGGGAAATGCAAAGAACCTACAATTGCCAAAACAATTCTGAAAAATAAGAACAAAGGTTAAAAATACAAAATTAGCTGGGCGTGGTGGCGCATGCCTGTAATCCCAGCTACTCCGGAGGCTGAGGCAGGAGAACGGCTTGAACCCAGGAGGCAGAGGTTGCTGTGAGCTGAGATCGCGCCACTGCACTCCAGCCTGGGCAACAAAAGCAAAACTCCGTCTCAAAAAAAAAGAAAAAAAAAACAAAGGTGGATTTAACCTACCTAATTTCAATATTTACTATATAGTAATAGTAATTAAGACAGTGTGATATTGGTAAAAGGACAGACATATCAGTCAATGGAACAAAATAGAGAGTCAAAAATAGATTCACCCTGTTGACAAAGGTACCAAGGTAATTCTACGCAGATAGTCTTTTCAACAAATAGTGTTGGGACAATTAGATATCCACAAGGAAAAAGTATGAACGTAGACACACACAAAGTAACTTAAATATTAAGAATTAAAATGAAAAGACTTCTGAAAGAAAACAGAGGAGAAAATCTTTGTGACTTTAAGTTAGGTAAGTCTTCTTAGATAAGACACAGAAAGCAAAAACCATATCATAAACAGATAAAATGGATGTCATCAATATTGAAAACTTCTGTTTTTTGACTTTGTTTAAAAAAGGAAAAGTCACTGGGTGCGGTGGCTCACGCCTGTAATCCCAGCACTTTGGGAGGCCGAGGCGGGCAGATCACGAGGTCAGGAGATCGAGATAATCCTGGCTAACACGGTGAAACCCCGTCTCTACTAAAAATACAAAAAATTAGCTGGGCACGGTGGCGGGCACCTGTAATCCCAGCTACTCGGGAGGCTGAGGCAGGAGAATGGCGTGAACCCGGGAGGCGGAGCTTGCAGTGAGCCAAGATGACACTACTGCCCTCCGGCCTGGGTGAAAGAGCGAGACTCCGTCTCAACCAAAAAAAAAAAAAACAGGGAATGGGGCTAGGCACGGTGGCTGTCTCTTATACACATCTCAATATGAGTCATCAGGGAAGTACAAATTAAAACTATAAGATACCACTGCACACCCTCTAGAATGGTCTGATAAACATCAAGTGTTGGAGAAGATATGAAGCAACTGAAACTCTCATGTACTGCTATACAACCCAAAATCCTAGACTTTTACCAAACAGAAATTTTAAAAATATATAAAAACTCATACACAAATGTTCATAGCAGCTTTCTTCATAATACCAAACCTGGCATCCTAAATTTACATCAGTTAGTGAATGCATAAACAAATGGTGGTATATTTATACACTGAAATACTGCAAAGCTATAGAAAGGAATGAACTACTAACAATACACAAGAACATAGATACATTTCAAAAGCATTATGCTAAGTGAAACAATCCAGGCACAAGAAGAATACACATTATACAATTTCATTTATATGAAATTCGAGAAAAAGCAAAACTATTGTAGGTAGACTCATAGTTATCCATGGGATGGGGGAAAGGAATCAGCTAAAAAGGAGTAGAAGGGAACTATTTTGGCTTATGGAAATGTTCTCGATCTTGATTGTGGTTACAATCTTGGTGGTGGTTACGTGACTATATATATTCGTTAAAATCACCAAACTCTATACTGAAAATGATTGGAAATGATTGGGTTTTATTATTTATTAATTATACCTCCATAAAGCAGATTGTTTTTATCTTTTATTTTTATTTTATTTCAATAGTTTTTGAGGAACAGGTGGGTTTTCGTTACATGGATAAGTCCTTTAGTGGTGATTTCTGAGATTTTGATGCACCTGTCAACCGAGCAATGTCCACTCTACCCAATGTGTAGTCTTTTATCCCTGATCCACCTCTCACTCTTCCCCCCCGAGTACCCAAAGTCCATTATATCATTCTTCTGACTTTATGGCCTCATAAAAGCTGATTGTTTTTAAATACACACATACACACATAAAAGAGAACTTCCAATGACAGGAAGTGTTCAAGAATACTCTATTTAGTAAAGACAGAATCATAAAACCAACAGAGGTATTGTTGAGTGGATTCTTGTGGTCTATAAATACCTCCATGGACACTCAGGTTAGCAACCTGTTGGGCTTTAAGTGGGACAATAGCATCATCACAACAGTCAGCCTAGAGAAGTTTACATCCCAAGTTGTGTCAGTATCAAGTCCCTATCAATAGCAACTCAGGCTTTGTGAGGTCTAGCTGGCTAGAAATTTCCCACTTGGGCTTGTCCGTGCAACATTGTATAATATTCTTAGCACCATCTGGCTAGTCCATTTAGGCAACAACATCTTCAAGACTTCTTTTCCTCCTCCTTCTAAACCTTGCTTTCAGAAAAGGATTAGAAACTCTTCCAATCGCAAAATGATTGCTAAAACTAAATATATTACCCCTCCCAATGGTATTTTTTGGTTAGCCAGGATAGAGCTATAAGCGAAAAATATATTTCCAGTGTTACAATTTAAGGTACAGTGAGCAAGGGAAGACATATACTTTTTGAATGCAAGAAACTTCTTCCCAATGCCCCTGAAATTGCATCATTTAAGTAACTGTCTCTTCCATATAAAAAGTCACAACAATTTCTCTCTGAGTCCCAGAACTTTGAAGCCTTTTCAAACTTTCCTTCTTTTGGTATCTATGAGGAATACATTTTTGAAGATTGGTCTTGGTGTCTTTCAGGAACCAACACAATGGAGAGGGAAGAGAGTGAACAGACCAAAAAAAGGTAAATCCTGACCCTGAGACATTGATGAGAGAGGTATAATCCCCAGAGTGCCTGTTATTTGAATAGGCTTATGCCTAAGGCATGTTGAGACCTCAACAAACCTGAACTAATAGAGAGGGAGAGGAAAATAAGACTAGTTAAGACCTAGAAGAAAATAACCTGTTAATGGATGTCAGGGTATCCAATGCACAATGCCCAGAAAGCATGACAAGCTCCGTCATGGTCAAGCAAAAGTCAATACCAAAGATTTCAGAGGTGGTGAACCTGGGCTGCATCTTGTCTGCCACAGTAACCCCAGTACCTAGCACAGTGCCTAGATTAGTGGGCATCCTACATGCGTGGAATGAAAAAATGAAGAAGTGGGGAATGATAACATGTTTGCTTCAGCCTGAGCATCTTAGTATTTGCTATGACCCTGTTTAGATGTTCGTCTGCTACTTCTTTACCTCATTCTTCAGATCTTGCCTCAAGCAGCACTTTCTTAAAAACCGTTTCCCAAACTAGAAAATGTCCACTTGTTACAGTGTCATGTGGATCCCTTGGCTTTTTCTTAATAACACCAGATTATGCTTACATATTTGTGTAATTATCTTATTAAACTCTATAAACTAGACTAAACTAAATTCTATGAAGAGCAGAGACCATACCAGTTAAGCTTATCATTGTGCTGCTAGCACTTAGCATGGTGCCTGGCATATAGCAGGTTCTCAATAAATGCTTATTGAAAGAATGATTGATGCATGATGAATACATAAAAGTTCTTGGTGATTAGTCCTTTCACAATGTGAAAGATAGTCTGTAACTCTAGCCCTCCTGAGAAATTAAGCTCTCAGGAATATTAAGACTCTGACTGCATACCCATAGGATCAAAGCAACCCTCAGTCGCAAGCCTGGTTTCAGAGACAGGGTCATAACCCCCAGGGTGCACAGACAACCAAGAGAGCCCAGCACTAATCCAGATATACCAGCCACTGTGATTCTAGCAACAAGACTAATAATTCCGGGCACCCTTGGACAATGAGAAAGGGTGCTGAAATCCTGCCTACCCTGTCAGATTCAGTTTCAGAAATGGTCTGGAAGAGCCTGAAGAGGGCAGGCAGCAGAGAATCAGCAGAGGGCATGGGAAGGGCCAGGCAGAAATAAACAGTAGTTGTTGATGCATAGACAACAGTGTAGACCATGGTTCTTTTCTCTTGCCTTCTCCACCTTTCTCTTCAATAGTTCGTTTCTCCTCATTGCTGTTCCAATGGCAACCTCTATTGTGCCCTATCATTGAAATCTAGAAAAAGAAAGTAGCTCAACTGTGAAATATCACCTAATCTTTTCTTCTATTTTTTCCAGAGAAAAAATTAATGTACCTGAAAGATCTGATGAAGCCCAATGTGTTTTTAAAAGTTTGAAGACACCTTCATGCGACAAAAGTGATACGCATTTTTAATTAAAGAGTAAAGCCCATACAAGTATTCATTCTTTCTACCCTTTCCTTTGTAAGTTTCTGGGCAACCTTTTTTATTTCTTCCAGAAGGCAAAAAGACATTACCATCAGTAATAAGGGGGCTCCAGGACTCCCCCTAAGTGGAATAGCCTCTCTGTAACTCCAGCTCTGCTCAGTGTGCTAAGAGCAGACTAATTCTCTTATTGCTTCTTTTCACTTCAGAGCACACTTATGGGCCAAGCCCAGCTTAATGGTTCATGACCCGGAAATAAAATTTAGGACCAATACCTCCTCCAGATCAGATTCTTCTCTTAATTTCATAGATTGTATTTTTTTAAATAGAACTCTCAATTTCTGGAAAACTGCCTTTTATCTGCCCAGATTTCTAAGCTGGTGCCCCACTGAATCTTGTGTACCTGTGACTAAACAACTACCTCCTCAGTCTTGGTGGGAGTTATGTATTTAAGACCTTATGTTGTTAATATTTTGAAACATGGAGATCTATGTACTGTAATAGTGTGATTACTATGCTCTAGAGAAAAGTCTACCCCTGCTAAGGAGTTCTCATCCCTCTGTCAGGGTCAGTAAGGAAAATGGTGGCCTAGGGTACAGGCAACAATAAGCAGACCAATCTAAATTTGGGGAAATTAGAAGAGGCAGAGACAGAACCTGGAGCCACTTCTATCTGGGCTGTTGGCTAATACTGAGGAGGTTTGCCCTGCCCAACAAGCCCTAGTGGAGAGAACTGAATAAACAGGGAAGTGCTGGAGCTTGTGAACCCTGTTTCTCTTGAAGAACTGACCAGTGAGATGGCCTGGGGAAGCTGTGAAAGAACCAAAACAGATCACAATACTCAAAAGAGAGAGAGAAAAAAAGTGAGATCTTGATCCACAGAAATACATGAAATGTCTGGTCTGTCCACCCCATCAACAAGTCTTGAAACAAGCAACAGATGAACAGTCTGTCCAAATGGACTTAAGATAGACAGCAGTTTCCCTGGTATTCAGGGAGGTGTTTTGGTGATACCCAAGTTATTGGGATGTCATCTTCCTGGAAGCAGAGCTGGGGAGGGAGAGCCATCATCTTGATAATGGGATGAATGGAAGGAGGCTTAGGACTTTCCACTCCTGGCTGAGAGGGGAAGAGCTGCAATGGAATTAGGAAGACCAAGATGGAGATCACCCAGGGGCTTACTTAGCCTACAGATGTCCTACAGGAACATGGGCTGGCCCAGCACAGAGCTAGCAAATTTGAGTTGGATGATTGTTTTTGCTCAAGGCAACCAGAGGAAAATTGCATACAGAGACGGATATACCGGGAGAAACGACTTTGGAAACCTGGCTCTAAGGTGGGATCAGTAAGGGATGCGGCAGTCTCTGTCCAAACCTAAAGAGAACTCTGGGGGGGCCCGAGCCACAAAAAATGTTCCTTTGTTTTATGTAAACAACCTTCAAGGGTTGTAGACTGCCATGCTAGATAAGCTTGTCCATGTAATATTCCCATGTGTGTACCCTGCCCCTGCCTTGATTAGACCCCTAGCACCTGGCTAATTTCTAACATGTTTTGTGCAGCACAGTTTTTAATAAATGCTTGTTACATTCATTTAAAAGTCTACATTTTCTGCTTTGGCTTCAAGAGTACTACTCAACCCTTGTAGTCTGATATTCCCCACTCTGTCCTCTGAATGTACTTCCTTTCTCTTTACATCTGTATGGCTAGAAGCCTCTGACGCATGCTATATCTTCTCCTCCTCTCTTTCCACTACCATTATTTGAGAAAGGAGGCTTGTATACTTCTATATGTTTATCTCAGTAATGAGTCAGAAAAAAATCAAGTAAGAATGGTTGTTTTTGAGGACAACTAAGAAATCTGGAATAAGGAAGGGAAGCTTACTTTTGAGTTTGTAACCTGTAATGTGTAACTTTTAAATTATATGCTTATATGTACATTAAACAAAAGTTTGTAAAAAATGTAAAAATATTCCTTGAAAACACCATGATTATAAAATAAGTGCATATATACATACAGCATGTGAGAGGAGCCAGGAAAATTCTGGACAAAAGAAAATGACCTAGACTCTGTGAGGGCAGGAATGTGTTTAATTTCTCACCAATGGATCCCAGGTACCTAAGATAGTTGTCTATCCTATTGTCCATCTTTTTGTCTTTTGTTCTGTTTCTTAAAGATTTCCTCAACTTCATCTTCTAACTTCTGTTGTATTTTTATTTCTGCTATCATGTATTCTTTTCAGAATTCTTTTTTCTTCTCTCAAAACATATCTGTTTAAAGATTGAATGAAATATTAACATGCCCTATGGTGAGAACATCCCTCCTTTGTATATTAAATTCGCTAAACTACTGTATTCTAAGACTAGGGGAAAGAAAAAGGAGGTTGAAAGAGGTCATTAGGCAGAATAGTACTAGCTAACGTTATTTCACATTTACCATATACCAGTCGCTCATCTAAACCTTTAAACTTATTATCCTGTTTAATCCTCACAATGACCCTGTGACATAGGTAATGGAATATTACGCCCATTATGCTGATGAGAAAATCTAAACACAGAGATGAGTCAGAGTAATTTACCCAACACTGTTAACTTTGTAAGTGGCAGAACTCAGTAACAGGCAGAGGTTGGAAGAGTTTGGAGGGCTCAGAAGAAGACAGGAAGATGTGGGAAAGTTTGGAATGTCCTAGAGACTTGTTGAAATGCTGATAGTAATATGGACAATGAAATACAGGCTGAGGTGGTCTCAGATAGAGAAGAGGAACTTGCTGGGAACTGGAATAAAGGTGACTCTTGCTATGTTTTAGCAAAGACATTAGTAGCATTTTGTCCCTGCCCTAGAGATTTGTGGAACTTTGAACTTGAGAGAGATGATTTAAGGTATCTGGCAGAAGAAATTTCTAAGCAGCAAAGCATTCAACATGTAACTTTTGTGCTGTTAAAAGCACTCAGTTTTATGTATTCCCAAAAATATGGTTGGGAATTGGAACTTATGTTTAAAAGTTTGGAAAATTTTGGAGCCTGACGATATGATAGAAAAGAAAACCAATTTTCTGAGGAGAAATTCAAGCCAGCTGCAGAGATTTGCATAAGTAACAAAGAGCCAAATGTTAATTGCCAAGACAATGGGAAAATGTCTCCAGGGCATGTCAGAAGTCTTCACAGCAGCCCTTCTCATCACAGGCCAAGAGGCCTAGGAGGGAAAAATGGTTTCCTGGGCTAGGCCCAAGGCATTGCTGCTTTGTGCAGTTTCAGTACTTGGTGCCCTGCATCCCAGCCATGGCTAAAAGAGGCCAAGATGCAGTTCAGGTCATGCCTTCAGAGGGTGCAAGCCCCGAATTTTGGCAGCTTCAGCACAGTGAGCCTGCAAGTCAAGAATTGAGGTTTGGGAACCTCGCCATAGATTTCAGAGGATGTATGGGAACACCTGGATGTCCAGGCCAAAGTTTGCTGCAGTGGTAGGGCTCTCATGGAGAACCTCTGCAAGGGCAGTGCAGAAGGGAAATGTGGGGTTGGACCTCCCACACAGAGTCCCCACTGGGGCACCGCCTAGTGGAGCTATGAGAAGAGGGCCACCATCATCCATACCCCAGAATTGTAGGTCCACCAACAGCTTGCACCATGCACCTGGAAAAGTCACCAAAACTCAATGCCAGCCCATGAAGGAAGCCAGGAGGGGGCTGTACCCTGCAAAGCCACAGGGGCTGAGCTGCCCAAGGCCATGGGAGCCCACTTCTTGCATCAGCATGACCTGGATATGAGAGATGGAGTCAAAGGAGAAAATTTTGGAGCTTTAAGATTTCACTGCCCCACTGGATTCTGGACTTGCATGGGGCCTGTAGCCCCTTTGTTTTGGCGAATTTCTCCCATTTGGAATGGGTGTATTTACCCAATGCCTGTATGCCCATTGTATATAGGAAGTTACTAACTTTCTTTTGATTTTACAGGCTCATAGGCAGAAGGTACTTGCCTTGTCTCAGATGAGACTTTGGGACTTGGACTTTTGGGTTAATGCTGGAATGAGTTAAGACTTTGGAGGACTGTTGGAAAGGCATGTTTCGAAATGTAAGGACATGAGATTTGGGAGGAGCCAGGGGTGAAATTATATGGTTTGGCTGTGTCCCCATCCAAATCTCATCTTGAATTGTAGTTCCCATAATCTCCATGTGTTGTGGGAGGGACCCAGTGGGAGGTAATTGAATCGTGTGGGTAGTTACCCCCATGCTGCTGTTCTCATGACAGTGAGTGAGTTCTCATGAGATGTGATGGTTTTATAAGAAGCTTTTCTGCCTTTTGCTTGGCACTTCTGCTTCCTATCATCCTGTGAAAGAGGATATGTTTGCTTCCCGTTCCACCATGATTGTAAGTTTCCTGAGGCCTCATCAGCCCTGCTGAACTGTGAGTCAATTAAACCTCCTTCCTTTATAAATTAGCCAGTTTTGGGTGTGTCTTTGTTAGCAGTGTGAGAAGGAACTAATAAATACATTAACCTAGGCTTGAAAGCAAAGAGTCATCTCTGATGACTGCATTCAACCTTTCCCTCAGCACCCACTGCTCACTCCTTCCCTCCTGTCTCATTCTGTTATCAGTCATCACCAGGCCAGGAAAGCATCCTCCCACTTTCACATCCACCTCTTCTTTTCTCATTCAGGACCTTATTTATTCATACCAAGAACATGACAGTCACTTCCCAACTGATCCCAGTCTCCTGTCTCTCTTACCCTGCATTCTGTCTAACATGCCAAGGGAAACAAGAAGGTAAATAGTGAAAAGAAGGTCTCCCTCACATTCCCTTTCCCTAGCCACACAACTTTGATCTCCAGCTTCCTGGGTATCCATTCGTAGTTACACTATGCCTATATTATAAGTGTGTGTACACACACATGCACATATTCCCCTTATTCAGGCAGATTTGGTTTTAATTTACACCACAGTCTAAAGAAATCAGAATACTCTTGCTAGGATGATTGACATCAGTTTTCAGTGTAATCCTTCATATTAAAAACATATATCTGTATGTATAAGTTTTCATTCTCACCAACATTCTAGCATTATTGTGGATCTTATAATAAAAGTGAGATTCCATTGGATTTTACTATGTCTACCTGCTCACTTCAGAAGAAAAGATACTTACAGATGCGGAATCCTTCACTGTCCTTAGACATAAAGTTTCAAACCTGCTCCAATCTGAACAAGTTACACCCTAGGTCTGGTAAGCAACAGTTACCCTGAAGGGATCTCCCAATTCCTATGTCTATATAGTTGTCTTTCTTGATTTACCCCCTCACTTTGGTGGTGCATATCCTTCAGTAGCTTGCTCCAGTAGCTTTCTGAGAAAGGATCTGTGGGAAATATATTTAATGAAATTTTATGTGTCTGAAAATGTCTTTATCTTACCTTCCTGCTTAACTATTAATAATAATTTTCCTTTGTATAAAAATTTGGATTGGAAATTATTTTCATTGTCCAGTTTCCAGTGTTGCTCTTGAGAAATCTACAAATATTCTGACTCCTTATCTTTTTACATGAAAGCCTTTAGAATCTGCTTAGTGTTCTAAGCTTTTGTCATGAAATGCCTGTTTGTCCATTGTGATTAACACTCCAACGGACTTTTCTTCTGGAAACTCATGCCCTTCCCTCCAGGAAAATTTTCCTGAATTATTTCATTGATTATTTTTTCCCCTCTGTTTCACTAGTCTCTCATTTTAGAATGTCAGATTCCTGAATGTTGAATCTCCCAGACTGATCCTCCAATTTTCTTATTTTCTCTCCTGTTGTCCATATTTTGTTTTTTGTTCCATTTCCTAGAGATTTTCTCAAGTTTATCTTCCAGCCTTTCTGTTGTATTTTTTACTTCTGCTATCATGTTTTATTTTCAGAGTTCTTTTTTGTTTTCTGAATGTTTCTTTTTGCAAGGAACCTGTTCCTAATGGTTGAAATATTATTTCTTAACTCTCTTAGGATATTAACAATTAGGTTGTTTGTTTTTCAAAATTTTATATTCCAAGTTATTTCTTCCTGTTTGTTTGTTTTGATCTATATTATCCATGTTAAAGTAGTCCCCAGCTGTCTGATGATCCTTGATTGTCTGTTCATGATTAAGAGTGAAAAACTAAAAATTTGGAAGATCTGAGTTTATGGATGGGTTTGTCAATTTTAGCTTCATGGTAGAGGGATCTGGAGCAAGACATTTTTAGGAAATCATTTTTAGGTCTTCTTTTTTGAGCTGGTAATTTCAGTATCTTGCATGGAAGGTGAAGGTATAGCTGCTGGTATTTTGGGAGCCAAGTGAGAGAAGAGGGGTGGATATGAGTAGTAATGGAACCTCTGCATTCCTTATTCAGTATGCATAAATTTACTTACTCCATGTGTTTTTAGTATGACAGCCCTATCCTCAAATGTGTGAGACGTCTCTCTATTCAAGCTCTCTGCTTTATCCTCTCCAGAGAACAAGATTCCAAACTTCTGCTGGGGTGGAAAGAGGGAAGTTGCCCAGTGGTGTTGAGTGGGAAAAGGGAGTGCAACTCCAACTGCTGCTCAAAGAACTTTTACAGTGCCCCTTATTTTGGCCCTCATCATTCCCTCAACTTTTGCCCTCAATGAATTACCAGTCCTGCCAGTTCCAGAGGCTTCTGAGAATTCTGGGGCATGAATTGGGTTGTTTCTTAGGTTTCCCCACTGTTCTGGCTTTGGTTTCTCACCCGAAGTGTGATTTGGTTTAGGTTTAGTTCCTAAAAAAGCTGCCTCTCACCATCCAGGGTAATCATCCCCCTACCCATCTCTACCTCCTGGACTTATTATTTCAGAGCATTTACACCAGACCAGCTCTTTCCAACCAATAGGAAGCCACGGAAGGTAAAGGTGCTCCATGTATCTACCCCTTTATTTTAGCAGGCATCCTTGTTAACTAAGCCAAACCTCTCATTTCATGAAATCCTATACTTTTAAAACTTAAAAGAAGTCAAACTATCCTTGGCTCTCCTGGAAGATAGGGGCCAGGTATTACAAGAGTTGGGAAGCACGATCTGGAGAGACAGGAAACAGAAAACAACGCTGGCATGCACAAGAATGTGTGGAGTGTTGGAAAAGGTGAAGTAGAATAAAAAAGGAGAAATGCGTGTTTATGTCAAAATTTCTGAATCTTGCTATGCTTTAAGTTTGATAGTATGTAAAAAAATGCTTCTCATTATGTAAACCGTTCTCTCTGTCCCTTATACATTTCTTAAGAAATTATTTTCTTGTAAACAGTGCATTAACAAGCACGAAGGATAAAAGGTATGGATCATGAAGGAAATAGAAAAGAGATCAGAATCACTAGTTTTTATACCTTATAAAGAAGCACATAAGATTCCCCACTTCTCAAACTATTTCCTGTTAATCTACACTTTCAATTACAGTGATTAATAAATTATCTTTAGTGGATGAGGAAAAAGGAACATATCTCAGTATTTGTAGGACCCTACACATGTAGGGTCTAAATCAGAATCATACATTTGGGGGAACCACAGATACTGTGTCTACTAATGATGTCTTCAGAGAAAACTAAGTTCCATCCTGGCACAACTTATGTTTCCTATCCACACATCACAAACACAATGAAGCACTTTTTTTTATAAACAAGTGTAACTTGACAAACATTTGAGCACTCAGAACTTTTTAAATGACTTTATTGTGAAGCCTTTCAAAAATATACATGAACTTATTTCAGAAAGTGGTCCTCACTTGCAGTAATGCCAGATCAACACTACTTGTAGCATGTGGCAAAGTGGTTTCTATTCCCATGGTCAAATTATAACATTGACTCTGAGATTAAACATTGTAAACTCAGTTTCCTAAATATACCAAGTACAGAGTAAAAAGTCACAAATTGTCCTAACAGTCTATTAGAAATGGAAGAAATTCAGAAAGCAATGAGGAGAACCTTCCCATTGTATGTGGCAGATGAGGGCAGAGAAGGGAGTAATTCACCCAGCACCAAAGAGAGCCATGACTAGAACTCAGGTTCCTGATTTCTCAGTCCAGGGTTCTTCCCACCCCACTGTGCCCCACTAGCCTTCCTGTTAACTGGAAGAGCTGGAAAATGTGTCAACAGAGCATAATGAAGGAAGATTGTGGACTTCAGGTCAGATAGGCTTGACACCACTACACTTGACTGTGTGACCTTGCCTTAATTATTTAATCTCTCTGATTTTCAGTTTTCTTATTTGTAAAATAGGGTTAATATCTACCTGCCTTACAGGATCAAGGGCAATCCAAAAGATGAGGATTATACTGTTTAAAAAAGGAAAAGAAAGAAAAATCAAACAGCCACAACAAATAAGCAATTGGGTAGCTTGTTTCAACAGGGTGGACTTGAGGATGGTGAGTGAGCATTAGTAGTGGGAGGATGGCAACTTCACGTGAGGCTGATGTAGGAGGAGCTATAGGTTGGGCTGTACATGGATTAACAGGTGTGGGCTTGGATTCTTTCATATAACACTCAGCCCAGAAGTCTTCCAAACACCCTGCTGAAAGCCAGAAATGCTCCTACAACTCCTCGTGCATCAGCCTCACATGAAGTCCCATTCTCAGGATCTCAACTTAAGGAGTGAGATGATTCATGCTCTCACCTTATACATGTGGAAATTTTCCATCTTTACCTTCTGAGACCAAAGTCAAGTTCCTGGGACCTCCTTTATCTTTCCTTTCTCAAGATTATTTCCAGACAATCAATAGTATCTACTTCTTTGTGAAGATAACAGGAAGCTCATTCCTTCGAAATATAACATGAAATTCTAAGCAGTTAAGCTGAGAATAAAAAGGACCAAAGGCTCCCAGTCAAGATTTTGGAAAGCCCTTGTCTTGAGGAGCAGCCGTGTAGAGGATGGTTTGTATCAGGGAGGGCTGTACAAATTGGAGGGAGGGAAACCATTAGGAAACAGACACAGTTAACCTCAACAAGTTTGGCAATTCTAAGGAGTTGAATTAGCAGAAGCCTCCTGAAATTTCTAGATTAGATCCTGGTACCCAAGCTTATTAGACCAGGAGCAGGGCAAGGTAGACTCCATAACAAAAGTAAACTCAAATCAGAGGGAAATAGAAACTAACAGGAGCTGCTTTATTGGAGATGGACCACAAGAGCTTTCTGCACTCAAATGATATGGGGAAAAAGAAATCCTAAAATATAATGTTGGAAAAGTTGGATAGCCCAGGCACAGCTAGCAGATTGGAAATAGTATTAGAAATCACAGTTTTTTATTTAATCACCAGGTTGAAAAGATCCTTTTCTTTAGCATAGACCCAGCACAGGGGTGAGGTAGGGGCTAATTTCTGGTATGAGAGACCAGAGGCACAGAGCATAGAGCAAGAAGCAGGAGCTGATTGCTTTCTGATCACTAACTGCCAAATAATTAAAACATTTTCTTAAATTCATATTTTGCAACCCAGAACATATACCTGAAGCTTATTACTAGAACATGTTAGGGTATAGTTACAATGCTAA
The DNA here is from genome assembly GCF_000951045.1 of Mandrillus leucophaeus. Taxonomy (NCBI): domain Eukaryota; kingdom Metazoa; phylum Chordata; class Mammalia; order Primates; family Cercopithecidae; genus Mandrillus; species Mandrillus leucophaeus. The sequence goes on along the minus strand of NW_012100654.1, from coordinate 5,048,980 downwards.
CTGGCGACACAAACTAGTTACATGCTGTTTCCACCAGTCTATCTGCCACTTTTTAACTACACACATCAAGTATTTGCCCCCAGGCTTCAGGCCTCAACCTCTGTAAGAACAGTTGAGCTGTGTCCACTTGACGGAAAAACAAGTCTATTCCACTTTTTGTTTCAAAAAGTCAACCCATCCAATCAAATAAATTCCTTTACCCTTTTTTTAAAAAAAAAAAAACACATTTACTAGTTTTCCTCCAATTTTCAATGTGTTTGTTGAACTCTCTTGGAGTTACAGTCTTGGAGTATTTTTGAGACTCCTGTTATCAATTTAAAAAGAAAAGAAAAGGAAGGAATGCTTTTTAAAAAAAACAATACATCTTGTTCCTGTGTCCAAACCAGCCATGCATATTAACGTGTGTGACTGTTCTCAGGGTTTAAAATGTTTTAGCTGGGAAAAAATATATTGTAGAAGACTTAAAGAAACAAGATGGCATAGCAATGAGAATTTTAAGAGTTTTCATTCTCCCTGAGAAATTACTTGTATCGAGAACTTATGAGGAGTAGTTTATTTGCAGCAGGAAATACAGGTATGATATAAGAAAACTCTTGATCATCAGGGTCTTAGGCATTAGAAACACTCAGATGCTATGATCCTATATCTAGAAAACCCCATAGTCTCTTCCGAAAGGCTCTGGATCTGACAAACAACTTCAGCAAGGTTTCAGGATACAGAATCAATGTATCCAGGGTACAAAGTAACATTTTTATATACCAATAACATCCTACCTAAGAGACAACTCAAGACTGCAATCCCATTCACAACTGCCACAAAAAGAACAACATACAGCTAAACCAGGGAAATGAACAATCTCTACAATGAGAATTACAAAATACTGCTGAAAGAAATCAGAGAAGACACAAACAAATGGAAATATATCACATGCTCACAGATAGGAAGAATTAATATTGTTAAAATGGCCATGCTGCCGAAAGCAATTTACAGATTCAATGCTATTCTTATCAAACAACCAATGGCATTTTTCACAGAATTAGAAACATCTATTCTAAAATTCAGATGGTATTCATGCAAGGCAGACGAGCCTCAAATTGGGGCTTATCCTGGGAGAGTCCTTGGCTTTGCTCAGGAAAGAATTCAAAAGTGAGTTGGTGGCTCACACCTGTAATCCCAGCACTTTGGGAGGCCGAGTCGGGAGAATCACGAGGTCAGGAGATCAAAACCATCCTGGCTATGGTGAAACCCAGTCTCTACTAAAAATACAAAAAATTAGCCAGGTGTGGTGGTGGGTGCCTGTAGTCCCAGCTACTTGGGAGGCTGAGGAAGCAGAATGGCGTGAACCCGGGAGGCGGAGCTTGCAGTGAGCTGAGATGGCACCACTGCACTTCAGCCTGGGTGATAGAGCTAGACTCCGTCTCAAAAAAGAAAAAAAAAAAAGTGAGTGGTTGGTGGAAGAAAACAACTTTACTGAGGTGGCAGTGTTACAGCTCTGTGACTGCTCCTGCAGAGCAGGGCTACCCCATATGCAGTGTGCTGGGAGCAGCAGCTCAAAGGCAGTTCTGCAGTCATATCTACTTTTAATTACATGCAAATTAAGGGGTGGATTATGCAGAAATTTCTAGAACGAGTGGTAACTTCTGGGTTGTCAGGTTGCTGTCATGAAAAGGGGCAGTAACTTGCAGGTGTTGCCATGGAAATTGTAAGCTGACACAACACACTGGTGGGCATGTCTTATGGAAAACTGCTTGTGCCCCATCCCTGGGGCATTTCTCAATTGAGCTAGTCCTCAATTTGGTCTGATGTCTGAGCCCAGAGTCCAGTCCTGCCTCCTACTTCAGAATCAGAAAGGAGGCCAAATAGCCAAAGTGATCCTAAGCAAAAAGAACAAGGCCAGAGGCATCACATTACCTGACTTCAAACTATACTACAAGGCTATCATAACCCAAACAGGACGGTACTGTTACAAAAACAGATACATAGCCCAATTGAACAGGTAAGAGAACCCAGAAATAAAGCCACACAACTACAACCATCTGATATTTGACAAAATCAACATTAACAAACAATAGGAAAGGATTCTCTATTCAATAAATGGTGCTAGGATAGCTGGTTAGCCATATGCAGAAGATTGAAACTGGACTCCTGGCCAGGTGCAGTGGCTCAAGCCTGTAATCCCAGCACTTTGGGAGGCCGAGACGGGCAGATCACGAGGTCAGGAGATCGAGACCATTCTGGCTAACACTGTGAAACCCCGTCTCTACTAAAAATACAAAAAACTAGCCGGGCGAGGTGGCGGGCGCCTGTAGTCCCAGCTACTCGGGAGGCTGAGGCAGGAGAATGGCGTGAACCCGGGAGGCGGAGCTTGCAGTGAGCCAAGATCCAGCCACTGCACTCCAGCCTGGGCGACAGAGCGAGACTCCGTCTCAAGAAAAAAAAAAAAAAAAAAAAAGGAACTGGACTCCTGCATTTCACCATATACAAAAATCAACTCAAGATGGATTAAAGATTTAAATGTAAAACATAAAACTATAAAACCCTAGAAAAAAAAACTAAGCAATACTGTTCTGGACATTGTCGCTGGCAAAGACTTCATGATGAAGACTCCAAAAGCAATTACAACAAAAACAAAAACTGGTAAGTGGGTCCTAATTAAACTAAAAAGCTTCTGCACAGTAAAGGAAACTATCAACACAGAAAAGAGACAACCTACAGAATGGGAGAAAATATTTGCAAACCATGCATCTGACAAAGGTCTAATATTCAGAATCTAAAAGGAACTTAAATCAATAGGCAAAAACCAAACAACCCCATTTAAAAGTGGGAAAAGGACATTAATTAACAGACAGTTTTCAAAAGAAGATATACATGTAGCCAACAAGCATATGACAAAATGCTCAGTATCACTAATCATTAGGAAAATGCAAATCAAAACCACAGTGAAATACCATCTCATACCAGTCATAATGGCTGCTATTAAAAAGCCAAAAAATAACAGATGCTGGCAAGGTTTCAGAGAAAAGGGAACACTTATACACTGCTGGCAGGAGTGTAAATTAGCTCAGCTGCTGTGTAAAGCAGTCTGGAGAGTTCTCAAAGAACTTAAAACAGAACTACCATTCCACCCAGCAATCCTGTTATTGGTTATATACCCAAAGGAATACAAATTGTTCTACCATAAAGATACATGCACACATATGTTCATGACAGTACTATTCACAATTACCAAAGACATGGAATTAATCCAGATGCCCATGAATGATGGACTGAATAAAGAAAATGTAGTAAAGTTGCAAAGACAAAAAACATTTTTATATCTTCTTAAACCTATGTAAGGTACATTATTGTTCGCCCCCTCCTCCTCTTCTTCCTCCCTCTCCTCCACAGTGCTGTTTATTGAGCATACCATGTGCCAGGTACTGTGTTAAATAGTTTACATACATTGTCTTGGGAAGAAGGAAAAAAGGCTATATTGCAAAAGTCTAAAAAGTTATTTTAAGAAGAGAAGGGGGAATCAAATGGAAAGAAGAGTGAATTGAGATATTCTGAGAATTTAAAGAAGAAAAAAATTATGAGAGCAGCAAAACAGTGAACTAGTGTTTTGTTGTATTCTGGCAGGAAGAAGAGGTGTGATTTGAGCCCACGTTGTCCTCTACTATGATTCGGGTATAAGTGATCATAAGGAGAAGACTGGTGGGGAAAAGGAGGGTGCCAGGAAATAATCCATCCTAAAGAAAGACAGAATCCAGGCATGGATGTTTGATTCAGGATCATGGAACCATTGTCAAAAGTGGGTAAGTAGAGTTTTGAGAAAACCAGAATATCTGTCACTCAGCCTATTGTCTGATTCATATTTGACCTGAAGATGGAGCCAGTTCTAAGAAAGAAGATCCATGGATCATGGTGATGTCATGCACAAGCTTTTTCCAGCCACGCTTGAAACAAATCTACTCCTGGGCTTTCCCATTATGTGAGCCAATAGACTGTTTTCTTCTCTCTCTCTCTCTCTCTCCTTCTCTCCTTCAACCCCTTTTTTATTCCTCAAGTTGGTTTTGCTCCTTAATTCAAACTTTCTATTCCATACCAAAAATAATTCCTAATTTATAAATTATAGAATGGAAAAGTGTTGGCCTTGCTGAGTCCAAAGGCACAATGAATGTTTTCAGCCCACCCTCTTTCTCTCTCAGGTTTTGTTCTTGGCACAGATTTTCTTTTTCATGTTGATCTCCTTCTCTCCTATTATAGGAAGATTCTTCTGTGCAGCTGGGAAAAATGACCACAGATGGCTCCAGTGTATGTTGTCCACAGCATCTTTTCTGTTACCTCCAGCAAAAAATATCCTTGAGGAGGATGCAGATTGGGCTCATTTGGGTCACAAGTTCATCCCTAAAGCAATCACCATGGCCAGAGATTTTTGACTTTATTAAAAGGACCAAGTGTTTTTCTCTTCTGCTCCCTCCCCCAAATCCTAGGAGAATGGAGTTAACCCAAAATTAAATAAATAGAATGGGTGAAAGGTGGTATAATAGATATTGTTGGTTCCTCACCCTTACCTGGCCAAGGCATCCATCCCCCAGATGCTGTGAGTGTTGACTGTTAACAACCCACAGTCGCTCTCCCTATGAGACTTGCCCTTGACCAAATAAGAACCCCTTCCCCTAATTCTATCTTTATTTAAAACTTTATTGTGTTCATCATGAATTTGTAAATTCATTTTTATTTATTTAATATATTGCATTAATATCGTATTAACCTTGATTATTGGGTTTTTTACTTTCTCTCAAACTTTACCCTGTTCACTTCACCCCAGTCCTGGCCCTGGCTAAGAAGCTATACTCCAGCTCTCCATCACCCCTCTAGGGACAGACCTCAGCCAATGATTAACTGATGTAGGGGTACAAAAGGTCACCCCCTTGCCTCAAGGTAGGGATAACTCTGCAGTAGAATTTGTGTTCCAGATTTGCCCCAGGATCAGGCACTAAAGCTAGTCACCAGCTAAGACCACATTCTTGCTTTTATCCCTACCCTGTCCTGCCTTCCTCACTCTCTTTTCTTGAGAGTGTTCCACACACATATCACTTGGATAAGATTACCTGCCTTAGGTTCTGCTTCTAGGGAAGCCTACCTAAGAAAGTTGACACCAGGAAAGGTCCTAGGAAGCAGACAGTAAGTGTAGGATTTTGTCATTGGATTACTCACCAGCTGGATAACAATAGGACCAGCTGCTGATACTGCCTGGATGCTGTGTGCCATGCACAAAAAAAGTATTTTTGTGGCAGCAGAAAAGGACTAAGACACTGTGAAAGTGGATTTTTAAGGCTTTTACCGGTAGTGAGCTATAACGGGATACAGGTGCCAGGGGATGCACTAACTGGTACAATATCCTAGGTTAGTGGTTCCAGTAATCTGCACATTAAAGTCACCTAGGAAACTTAAAAATTCCTAGGCCCAGATCACACCTAAGACTAATTACATTACAATCTCTGGGGGTAGGACACTGGCACTGGTATTTTTAGACACTCCCATGTTATTCCTATGTGCAGACAAGTTTAGAAACTACTGCCTCAGGCAGTTGGGGCTTGTAGGGTAATAGTGCCTGCAAGAAAGGATTGTGGAATGGATAGCTGTTGTTAATTATTATTGATTCATGGCAGAAAGAAAAATCTCAGGCTCAGATCTATTAATCAACAACTTTAAGGCCAGGTGCAGTGCCTCAACCTGTAATTCCAGCACTTTGGGAGGCCGAGTTGGGTGAATCATTTGAGGTCAGGAGGTCAAGACCAGCTTGGCCAACATTGTGAGACCCCATCTCTACTAAAAATACAAAAAATTAGCCAGGCGAGGTGGCAGGTACCTGTAATCCCAGCTATTCAGGAGGCTGAGGTAGGAGAATTGCTTGAACTTGGGAAGTGGAGGTTGCACTGAGCTGAGATCGCACCACTACATTCCAGCCTGGGTGACAGAGTGAGTCTCAAAAAAAGGAAAAAAAAAGAAAAAGAAAAAAAGTTTAAGCAAAGTGTAAGAGTCAAAGTATCTCCTTGAAAGCATTTAAAGACACTCATTTCCTGCAGTAGGAGAGCTGCACAACTGAAGATCAGGTTGAGGATTTTCATAAGAATTTTCAGTTGCCTAAACCTCTTGGTCTGCAGAAGTGACCAACTCTCCCTTGTTATAAGATAGGGGCCTTCTATTTATTGAAGGCTATTAAAAGGTGTCAAAGGAGGCAGTGCTTTGCAAATAAAGTTGCCAGATAAAATGTGAGATGCCCAGTTAAATTTGAATTTCAGATAAACAATGAATAATTATTAAATTTTCACGAATTATTACAGTATCATAATCTCCTGTATCCTGTGTTTTTATTTGCTAAGTCTGGCAACCCTATTTATAAGGTAATACTTACCCTACTCAGGATCTGCTCTAACCTTTCATCCGGCCTCCAGACACATTTTTAAGAGTGGAGGATGGGAAGAGGGTGAGAATCGAAAAACTATTTATCAGGTTATATGCGCATTACCTAAGTGATGAAATAATCTGTACACCAAATCCCCAAGACATCCAATTTACTCATATAACAAACCTGCACATGTACCCCCTAAACCTAAAATAAAACCCAAAGTGCTGGAATTACAAGTGTGAGCCACCGCACCTAGCCTTAAAGTTGTTGATTAATAGATCTGAGCCTGAAATTTTTCTCTCTGCCATGAATCAATAATAATTAACAACAGCTATCCATTCCACAATCCTTTCTTGCAGTTAGAAAGGAAAAAAAAAAATCATCAAAACCTGATTGAGGAAGTATGAGGCTTGCTAAGGGAAGAGAGAGAAAATACGCCAAAGGAGCTGTAGGACCTGGTAAGAGGGGAATAAGGATTGTTGAAAATCTGGTAATATCTGTTATCTCTAGGCAGGAATGACAGTATAAAATTCTATGTCAGAAGTGGGCTTTACAGTATCAATGGGATAAGTGTATTCATTTGTTTTGGACTGCTGTAATAGAATACCTGAGTCTGGGAAATTCATAAAAATTAGAGATTTATCTCCTCCAGTTCTGGAGGCTGGGAAGTCCCAGGCTGAGGGGCCCTTATCTGGCAAGGGCCTTCTTGCTGTGTCATCCCATGGTGGAAGGTGGAAGAGCAAGAGCGCACACGAGCACACAGGCACAAAAATGCATGAGACGAGAGAGAGAAGGGGGCAAAGCTGCTTTTATGATGAACTCACTCTCACAATAATGAACCCACTCCTGAAATAACAACATAATCAATTTATGAGGGCAGAGCCCTCATAACTTAATCACATCTTAAAGTTCAGGTCCCACCTCTCAGCACTGTTGCATTGATAATTAAGTTTCTAACACAGAAACTTTGGAGGACATATTCAAACCATATCACCTGTTTATTAGTTATTGTTATATTTATTATAATTGCAGATACCTTTCTGCTTAAATCTATCATTTTATTTTGCATTTTTTATTTGTCTCACCTGTTCCATGTGTGTTTTCTCTTTTTTTCTTGCCTTTTTTTAGATTGTTTTAAAACATATTAGTTTTTTTCCTCCACTAGGTATGAAATTAAACATTCTCTTTCCATTGTTTGCAAGGTTTCTATAGAAATTACAACATGCAAGCTTAACTTACGGAAGTCTACAATTAATCATTATCTCTTATTGAACAAGGTCCACAGAACACTTTAATATCATTTAAACTCCTTCCAACTTACATATTATTTTTTTCATGTATTTAAATGATATATTTTCTTCTTCTAACAATAAAAACATCATTATTCCTTGATTTGATTCATTTCCCTTAGATTTGCCCACATATTTACTCTTCACTGCACTTTATTTCTTTTTACATTGTAGCCTTTCTCTGTAGGATTATTTTCTGCCTATATAGGAAGTATACACATTAGAAATTCTTTTAGTGAGGGTCTGCTGTTGGAAAAATCTCTTAGTTTGTATTTACCCTATTCATGACAGGTGTAAAATTCTATGTTGGCAATTATTTTCTCAGTGCATTGAAGGTATTATTTCACTTTTTTTTTTTTTTTTTTTTTTTAGCATTCCTCATTATGTTGAGAAACCAACTGACAAGTTGTTATTTCTTTGAAAGCTATCTTTTTTTTTTTGAGACGGAGTCTCGCTCTGTCACTCAGGCTGGAATGCAGTGGTGCAATCTTGGCTCACTGTAGTGTCTGCCTCCCGGCTTCAAGCAACTCTCCTGCCTCGGCCTCTCAAGTAGCTGGGACTACTGGCGCTCGCTGCCACGCCTGGCTAATTTCTGTGTTTTTAATAGAGATGGGGTTTCACCATGTTGGCCAGGATGGTCTTGATCTCCTAACTTCATGATCTGCCCATCTCAGCCTACCAACGTGTTGGGATTACAGGCATGAGCCACCGTGCCCAGCCTCTGGCTTCTTTTAAAATCTTCTCTTTGTCTTGGAAATTCTAAAGTTTCATTATAATGTGTCTAGATATGGATTTCTTTTTATTTATGTTGTTTGGGTTTTATTAAGCTTCTTGAGTCAGTGTTTTAGTGTCTCTTCATTTCCATTAATGTCAGCCATTATCTCTTCCTCCATTGTTTCTCTTTCCTTTCCTACTGCAACTCTAATTAAGTGATTTGTACCTTCCCATGCTAGCCTTCTTGTCTCAGCTTTTCATCTGTCTTCCTAAGCTCCTTTCCCTGGACACTTTTTCTGTCCTATCTTATAATTCACTATCTTTACCCATGTCTAATTTGCTCTTAAATATTTCCATTGAGTTTTCCATTTTAGTTATAAATTTTTCATTTGTATAAGCTCTATTAGTTTTTTTCAAATATTTTTAGTTTCCTGGCCCTTGTAGATGTGTTTAGTTCACTTAATCTATAACAAAATACCACAAATAGGTATTTCTCATAAACAATAGAAATTTATTTTTCACAATTCTGGAGCCTGGGAAATCCAAGATCAAGGTCCAGTCGATTCAGTGTCTCATGAGGGTCTGCTTCCTGATCATACGTAGCCATCTTCTCACTGTGTCCCCACATGGCAGAAGGGGCAAAGGAACTCTTTGGGGTCTCTTTTATAAGGGCACTAACTCCATTCATGAGGGTTCTGCCTTCACAACGTAATCACCTCACAAAGACCCCAACTCTAAATACCTCTCAATACATTGGATATTAAATTTCAACATATGAATTTGGGGGTAGGGGAAAGTACAAACATTTAGTCTGTAGCAAGATGTTTTTGAACATGGATTTTATTTTGTAACTATGAAACTAAGCATAGCTTTTAAGTAGACTGTCAGATAATGACAATATACAAAAGTTTTGTATATTCGTTTCTGTATACTTTGTTTCCCTTTTGTACATGGTTATTTTTTACATTGTGCTACTCATTGTCTTTGAGTTTATAGAAATATTTATGACCTAGAGTAAAAATGCCTTCCTCTAGAGAGGATTTTTACTGAGAATACTCATTAATCAAGTTCATAGCCAAAGGTTCCTGGGATGACCCAAGGGACTTGAACTCAAGCTGCAAATTCACTTGAGATGGATTGTTTCTGGTTCTCCTTTTCCCTCAAAATCTTCAACTATATATTTTGAAGGAGTTATTGGTTGGAATCTATTTATATCTCTTAGGATTTAAGTAATCCGGACAAGTCATGTATTCTTATTCATTAGCCTACTTACCTCTCAAAGGGTAAAGTTTCTTAGCAATTTTTGATAGTATATATAGTTATCTGAGGACATAAAACCCTTGCTATCTTTGGCTTTCAGAGAAACTCCCTAAAAGTTTCAATACACTTCTTCATACACACAGGGAAATATCTTCAGGACTTCTGGGGGGAAAAAGCCTATGGTAGGGTAGTATCTTTATTTGAAACTGAAAAGTAAATTATCTCTTCAGTATATAGAAATGCTACACTTGCCAGACCACTGACTATTCTAGTTTCCTAGGGTTGCCATAGCAAATTTCTATTAAATTTTCAGCTTAAAACAAAAGAAATTTAATTTCTCACAGTTCTAGAGGCCAGAGTCTGAAATCAAGTTGTCACTAGGGCTAACCCCAAAGGCTCTAGGAGAGACTCTTTCCTTGCCTTGTTCCACTTCTGGTGGCTGCAGGCTTTCCTTGGCTTGTAGCTGTATCACTGCAATCTCCCTCCATCTTCACATGGTCTTTTCCTCAGTGTCTGTGTCTTCTTCTCTTCTGTCACTTATCAGGACACTTACATTAGATTTAAGGCCCACCCAGAAAATTCAGAATGATCTTATTTCCTAATTATCTCACTCATCTCTTAGTTTAATTATATCTATAAAGACCCTTTTGCCAGATAAAGTCATATTTACAAGTTCTAGGGGTTAGGACTTAGACACATCTTTTTGGAGGCTGCTAGTCAAACCACTACACTTACCATCTTTCTTCTCCAGTGATTAGCCCCCTTTAAAAAAAAAAAAGAAAGAAAGAAAAAAAGAAAACCTTGTCTTGAGGAAGAGGAACATCTATTGAATTTGAGCTATTTCCAATAGAAACCAATACCCATAACTAGTATATGTGGGTGAACACAAAATCGTGAGATCTTTGAAAAGTTATCAAATCAGTTCCTATTCACATTGGTGTTTTTTGTGGTTGTTTGTTTTGTCTATCAGCAATGTGCTAATTTTGTAGATTATTTTTATGGTTCCAATAAAAGAGAGGTTGTATTTTATTCATTTTATCCTTCTGTTTCATGTTAAAAACACAAAAAGAGTTAAAGCAGTTTCTAAAAATGCACTTTTAAAATATTCTTCAAAATAGTTTACTATAGGTGATGAAACTAGAATAAAAGGAAAATCAAGGCAGGCAAAATAAATTTTAAATCAAAAGTAAAAATAATTCACAAAATGCATGCAAATGTGAATTAATTTGGGTGCCAGAAGAAGGATACAATTTGAATCTGTGCTTCATAGCTGGTAAGGCAAAGTTAAGAACACAATCAGGTAAAATATTTATAAACCAACTGCTCTGGGGAAGCAAAATCTGGTTTTGTTACTGAGATATGAAAAAAATTTCCCAAGGTTTTAAAAGGGGATGATCATGAAGTGTATCAGATAATGTCTTTAATAACAGCCCAATAATAGATACAATTATAAATTCCATGACCTCACTAGAGAACAATGACAAAAACTGAAGCAATTTTACATAGGCAAAAACAATGACCCAAGATAAGCACTCTGATAATCAAACTAGAGCTAAGAGTAAAATACAAACCATCTGAAGAATAAATGGCTTATATGTCTTCTATGCAATGTTCTGTGACTGTTATCTCTCAAAATTAAATTTTCAATAAGAATTGGCTGATGAACATCACTGGCCATCAGAGAAATGCAAATCAAAACCACAATGAGATACCATCTCACACCAGTTAGAAGGGCGATCATTAAAAAGTCAGGAAACAACAGGTGCTGGAGAGGATGTGGAGAAATAGGAACACTTTTACACTGTTGGTGGGATTGTAAACTAGTTCAACCATTATGGAAAACAGTATGGCGATTCCTCAAGGATCTAGAACTAGATGTACCATATGACCCAGCCATCCCATTACTGGGGATATACCCAAAGGATTATAAATCATGCTGCTATAAAGACACATGCACACGTATGTTTATTGCGGCACTATTCACAATAGCAAAGACTTGGAATCAACCCAAATGTCCATCAGTGACAGACTGGATTAAGAAAATGTGGCACATATACACCATGGAATACTATGCAGCCATAAAAAAGGATGAGTGTGTGTCCTTTGTAGGGACATGGATGCAGCTGGAAACCATCATTCTTAGCAAACTATCACAAGAACAGAAAACCAAACACCGCATGTTCTCACTCATAGGTGGGAACTGAACAATGAGATCACTTGGACTCGGGAAGGCAAACATCACACACCGGGGCCTATCATGGGGAGCGGGGAGGGGGGAGGGATTGCACTGGGAGTTATACCTGATGTAAATGACGAGTTGATGGGTGCTGACGAGTTGATGGATGCAGCACAGCAACATGGCACAAGTATACATATGTAACAAACCTGCACGTTAGGCACATGTACCCTAGAACTTAAAGTATAATAATAATAAAAAATAAAAAATAAAAAAAATAAAAAATAAAAAATCTTTAAGTAACTAGAAAAAAAAAAAAAAAGAATTGGCTGATGAAAAACTCAAAGTCCTATTTTCTTACAAGAACCTGGAATGTATTTCGATGTTCAACCAAACAAAGGAGGTAACGTTGCCATCTTTCTAAAAAGATGAGAACTCTGATCAAAACCCCAACTTTAATGTGAGGATATTCCACTTCCAAATGGACACAGGACAATGAAATGCTTATGGCAGATAAGTGTATTTTTAAGTATTTCATACCATAAGTAATGCATATAATTTTTTTTAAAGTTGAAACATTATAGAGAAATGAAAAGTCCCCTTTGACTACCATCTTCATTCCTTGTCCTCTTTCCCTCTCCAAGTGTGATCACAGTTAGCAATTTGGTACATTCTTTCATGACTTCTTTGCATTTGCATATGTATGTATAGAAAATATCTAGTATAAAGTATTATTTTGTGCAAATTGCTCTTTATATAAAAATTTCGGTATTTCTATTAGTCACTTTTTCCCCACTCAACAGTGTACATTGGATTTCACATCATGTCATTACCTATAAATCCACTTCATTCTATTTCCTTCTTTCACAGGTGAACATGTAGGTTGTTTACTAATCCAAATATTGTTAATGACTATCTTTGCATCTGCCTCATTGGCACAGGAGCATTTCTTGACTACTAGTTTTTGAGAAGTGGAATTGTTAGATGGAACTTATACTTTTTTAACAGGTACGGCCAAATTACTCCCTAAAGTGATTGCACCAATGTACACTTCTTCAAGTAGTGTATGACTGTGCCTGTCTCCTTAGGCCCTCAGTAACACTGAACATTATCAATCTTTTAACAATTTTTAATCCAAAAAAATGAAAATGGTATCTCGTTGTTTGAATTTGCAATTCCCTGAGTATTACTAAAGAAGCACTTTCTTTCCATCTTGAGTGATCACTAATGTTACCTCTCCCACCCAGTTTTCAAATAAATTTATTTTTATTTTATTATTTTATTTTTAAATTTGAGACAAGGTCATGCTTTGTCACCCAGGCTGGAGTGCAGTGGCACAATCATAGCTCACTGCAGCCTTGAATTCCTAAGTTCAAGGGATCTTCCTGCCTTAGCCTGCCTTATAGCTAATTTCAACACACCATTATGCCTGGCTACTTTTTAAAATTTTTTTATAGAGATGAGTCCTGCTATGTTTCTCAGACTAGTCTCAAACTCCTGGCCTCAAGTGATCCTCCTGCTTTGGCCTCCCAAAGTGCTGGAATTACAGGTGTGCTGCCAATATGCCTGGCTCTTCAACCATTTTTTTAGTAAGTTATTTGTCTCTTACTTACTGACTTGTAAGAATTGTTTTATTAAGAATTATTTTATACATATATAGATATGTATATAATACAAGTCATTTGCCTATTATACACATTGTAATCATTTACTTCCAATATGTTGTGTCTTTTGTTTATGGCGCAATGTAAAATACTAACATTTTTCATTTTGGTGTAGTCTAATTCACTGACCTTTTCCTTTACTTCATTTTAGTATCTTATATTGAAAACATAAGATTCTCTACCAAATGCAAATTTATTATGCAGAAATCAGAAGCCACTTGTGACTTCCTTTGCCTATAAATCCCTTACTGATTCTCTCTTCCCACCTGATCTTTACTATCCACCCTACAACATTTAGCACATCTTCTATGAGAGACAGTCCTTGGGCCTTCACAGGGTAGAATGGTTGCCATTCATTAATTTATTTATTCAATTAATACTCAGTAGTTATCATATGCCAGGCACAGTGCTAGGCCTTGGTTATACAGCTGTGAATAAAGCAGGCAAGATTTTTGCCCGCATGGAGCTCACAGTCTAATGAAAACAACATCCATTTAACAAATAATTAAAAATATATACTCATCACATACTGTCACAAGTATGAAGAAAGAAAAGGACAGGGTGCTGTGAGAGAGAGTGGGTGTTGGATCTTCCACGGTGCTGAGCTGACCTCCATGACGGCTCTCATCATACTGTATTCTAATTTTCTGATCCCTATGGCTTTTATACTATGGCCCCCACCATTGTTTGTCTGACACCAGTTTCCCCAGAGCCATCTTCCCTGACAGGGCCAGACTCCAGGTTTGACTATGCCTGCCTCTGTCTTGCTGCTCTGCTGACTTAGCACAGCATGAGTCACTCTTGCTCTGAGAAACAAAGTTCTGAGAAAACTGAGCCAACAAACAGGTGACAGAAAAATAAAACTCCTAGCGTAAGGGATTTGGAACACGTAGGGGTGGAAAAATCACTCCGGAGTTGTCAGATGAACCTGATCCAGATAAATACTCTGGGCTTGGATGAACAATCAGATAGCAAACTAAATAAAAGTGCATTTTGAGTACTGTTTGAAACAGTGATGTGTAAACACCTTCTATACCTTGGGAAAGGCCCTCATGGTAACAATGGAGATTTTGTCACAGAACAAAACTATAATATTTGGACTACGAAAAAAAAACAGAAGATAGAACATGGATCCAATGAATCCACATTTCCCTGTCACTATCATCTGGAAAATCAGCCATTATACCCTCAGGGTTTCACGATCTTAGAAGAAATCATGAAAAGGCAGGAACGGGCCTCCCACTGTCTTCCTCGCACTTGAGGCCTGGCATCTACAGCCAACCCTCTGATCCACCAGCTGTATAATGTTAGGCAGGTGGTTTACATCACTGTCTCTGCCTCAGTTTTCTCATGTGTAAAATGTGAATAAATAATGGGCCTCCTAGAGTCTTTTTAAGTGCTTAATACCTGATGGGCATTATACTTTTATAGTGCATAATTTTTTCAGCACTGAGCCTGTCAGTATGTTCTGCAAACTGCCACCTCGGACTTGGAGGTAATCCAAGACAGCCAAGCCCAGCTAAGGCCTCCAGGCATGGAAAGGAAATAAGTTCTTCCATTTTCCTGGCCCAAGTTTCTTGCTGGATTTATTGACCTTCCACCTTCCTAGGTAGAGAGCAATTTGGATATTCTTTATTTAAATAAATAAATAAGTACTAAGTAATGCTTATAAGCATTTTCTTAGACAAGTTCAGCAAAAAGGAAAACTCACGCTGGCCAAAAAGGCTTCACTACCAACTGCTCAACACACAAGTTTGAGTGGCATTAGCTTTCCCTAGCAGGCCAGCAATCTGGCACCAGGCCCCACACTCAAATCTGGAGCTCTCCTTCCTGACCAGAGCTCTATCCCATGCTCTGAAGGTCTGAGCCAGCTCACATGTTTTGCCTCTCCCAATCAAGCTACAGAAATTCTCTCTTCTATTCTGTTATCTGCTTCACCTCCCCAGCCACAATATGCCAAATCATGAACTGTCCGATGATGGGGTGGTGCCTGCCTGTAGGGCCACTACCTCTGGCTGTCTCCCTGAGTGTTTACTGCTAATCTGAGCTCTGCGGGGCAACTCTGTTCACTGTGATCTGGCCCCTGGGGTGAAAGGGGTCTCACTCTGATTTGCACTCAGTCCCAAACCAGGTTGTAACAAGGAATAAACAGGGATTCTCAGGGAAGAAGAGAGACATTCTTCAGGCTTTTCTACCCGAAAGGGTAGACTTCATCCTAGAAAAGGCTAGAAAATGTGATGGACTCAATCAGTAGATCACCTAAAATCCAAGGAGATTTGCTTTGTACCACAAAGAAAAATGAGGGCAGAATTTTTCTTCTCAAGCATGCCTAAGCCACTATTTGGAAAGGAAGTTCGATATTTACAACTATGGTTTTCTCAATAATCAGTTAGCAACAATTTTAAAAATCAAGAATTGACACAGAAAAAACACTCAGAAATGAGCTTGGGACATCATAGTTGAAATCAATACTGTGACAGTAAAAGAGTCAATCCTGTGTTCACAGCTGTGGGATAATTCAGAAAAAAAAAAATGTTTTTTCTATTTTTCTATTTCCTGAATGCTAAATACTAGGTTCTCTGTCTAATCCCAGGCCACTTTATCCTAATAAATAAGGAAGTCGTGCTTATTAACAGGAGCTTAATAAGATTGAAGCCCCTTTAAATATCCTGAAGACATTGGCAGCTCTCCTCTCTAGCAGCAAACTGTGGTGGGCATATTAAGGTCATTTCCTGTCCTGTCCTTGACCACTGGCTGCAGCCTGTGGACATGGTTGACCAGGGCACAGGGCCACATGACTCATCGTTCTTGTAACACGTGGATATGAGGGCAACATCGTTTC
The DNA here is from genome assembly GCF_000951045.1 of Mandrillus leucophaeus. Taxonomy (NCBI): domain Eukaryota; kingdom Metazoa; phylum Chordata; class Mammalia; order Primates; family Cercopithecidae; genus Mandrillus; species Mandrillus leucophaeus. The sequence continues at coordinate 5,032,641 of NW_012100654.1, read as the reverse complement.
ACAGAAAAGCAAATACAATTTTGTTTTATTTTGTCTAATACGGTTCTGGCACAACACAAGCTGTCCCTATTCTAAGGCTGGAGAATTTGATTTCCTCTCTGGCCTGTGGAAATGGGCTCAGCATATAGCCCTATTTAATCACAGAATGCTAACACTAATCTGACTAAGATGGCTGACTTGAGGTGCTCCCTAGGCTGCAGCAGACAGTGCTAATCCTTCTAGCTGAACCTGGGCCCAACTTCAGAGAACAGAGCTGTTGGCTGTTTAATCACTCATGTAGGCATGACTGATTGAAACCATCATATACTTCCTCAGTTCAAAGACGCATATGATTATTTTCACTGGGAGGATAAACACAATACTATTTTGACAGTTGGCTCCAGAATCCCACTGAGGGGAGAGAACAGTGAGTTCTAGCAACAGTAATGTACATTCTTTCTGATACTCCTTTCAGTGCCATTTTCAACCCCCCACTCCATTATCTCAAAATGCTCAGTAAAAGTCTAATATCCTTGTATCCTGAAGCCTTGGGGAATGAAGGCAAAGATGGTGTGGGAGAGGAGAGCCACTGCAGATGCGGGAAGAAATGGTAGAAGCCAAGAAATGGCAAAGAAACAGGTGGTAGTGTGGGCAAATTCAGAAATGCAGGCACAGGAGAAATCTTGTCGACAGGGGCAGGGAATGGGGAAACACCCAGAAGGGGTAGACTGCCTTGGTGCTGATATATGAAAAGCGGCTTTCCAAGTGGTAGACATTTGAGTTCAATGAATATTTGCTCAAGACATCTGTAATGATAACTCATGTATAATCTAATACTCTGATGTTTTGCAAAATATAATCTCAGAAGCACTTTCTATGTGAATAATATCATCGTAAATATCATTTTCAGTGGTGTCATAATAGCCTATTGAGCAGATTTGCCATGGTTTATTTAATGCTTCCCTTTTGGACTTTCAAATAAATTCAAATGTTTAGCTATTAAGGATAATGACGTTATCCTTAATGTCTAAAGATGTTATGAGCATCTTTTGACAGAAAGCTTTTACCACAGTTAGGATAATTTCCTCATGGCGAATTCCCAGCAATGAAGTTCACTGGGTTAGATAGCATGAAATTTTTGAACTTTTGATAAATAGTGATAAAGTGGTTTTCACTTCCATCAATACTGATGAGGATCCTAGTGTCTCTGCACTTGGCAATCTCAGTTTCTCTGCACAAGAAAAACTATTAAATACCACTTATTCTCTGGAGGGAGATGTTCTTAAGGTTGACATGTATTTTTAGAGGCTACATTCTTAAAGGTAAAATTACTAAGACAAAAAGTATGTATATTTGAACTTTTGGAATCAATATCTTCAAAATGGCCATAGTGCCCAAGGTAATTTATAGATTCAATGCCATCCCCATCAAGCTACCAATGAGTTTCTTCACAGAATTGGAAAAAACTACTTTAAAGTTCATATGGAACCAAAAAAGAGCCCGCATTGCCAAGACAATCCTAAGCCAAAAGAACAAAGCTGGAGGCATCACG
>NW_012100654.1:5029277-5030490 GCF_000951045.1 Mandrillus leucophaeus | reverse complement strand
AAACAGACACTTCTCAAAAGAAGACATTTATGCAGCCTACAGACACATGAAAAAATGCTCATCATCACTGGCCATCAGAGAAATGCAAATCAAAACCGCAATGAGATACCATCTCACACCAGTTAGAATGGCAATCATTAAAAAGTCAGGAAACAACATATGGATGTGGAGAAATAGGAACACTTTTACACTGTTGGTGGGATTGTAAACTAGTTCAACCATTTTAGAAGCCAGTGTGGCAATTCCTCAAGGATCTAGAACTAGAAGTACTGTTTGACTCAGCGATGCCATTACTGGATATATACCCAAAGGATTATAAATTATGCTGCTATAAAGACACATGCACATGTATGTTTAGTGCAGCCCTATTCACAATAGCAAAGATCTGGAACCAACCCAAATGTCCATCAATGATAGACTGGATTAAGAAAATGTGGCACATATGCACCATGCAATACTATGCAGCCATAAAAAAGGATGAGTTCATGTCCTTTGTAGGGACATGGATGAAGCTGGAAACCATCATTCTCAGCAAACTATTGCAAGGACCAAAAACCAAACACAACATGTTCTCACTTATAGGTGGGAACTGAACAACGAGAATACTTGGACACAGGAAGGGGAACATCACATACTGGGGCCTGTCGTGGGGTGGGGGGAGTGGGGAGGGATAGCATTAGGAGATGTACCTAATGTAAATGACGAGTGAATGGGTGCAGCACACCAACATGGCACATGTATACATATGTAACAAACCTGCACTTTGTACACATGTACCCTAGCAATCAAAATATAATAATAAGAAAAAAAGATAATGTCAAATTACCATCTAAATAGGCTATATCATTTAAGCTTCTATCAACCGTCTATGAAAATACTCATTCCTCCACACTATCTCCAACCATGGGTTGTATCAAACTTAAAATAACATTTTTTAGTCAAATCTGATATCAAAAATATCTCATTATTTAATATGCATTTCCACAATGGCTAGAGAGGCTAAATGTCTTTTCATATTATTAGCTACCTGTGTTTTTTTCACCTGTGAATTGCTTGTTCATATACCTTGCTCATTATTCTCTTAGTTTGTTCCTATTTTACTTATTAATTTATAGAAGTGGTCTATTACTGGCCGGGCATGGTGGCTCACGCCCGTAATCCTAGCACTTTGGGAGGTCAAGGCGGGTGGACCACCTGAGGTCAGGAGTTCAAG
>NW_012100654.1:4998672-5028667 GCF_000951045.1 Mandrillus leucophaeus | reverse complement strand
TAGCTGGGACTACAGGCGCCTGCCACCTCGCCCGGCTAGTTTTTTTGTATTTTTTAGTAGAGACGGGGTTTCACCGTGTTAGCCAGGATGGTCTCGATTTCCTGACCTCGTGATCCGCCCATCTCGGCCTCCGAAAGTGCTGGGATTACAGGCTTGAGCCACCGCGCCCGGCCTTTACACCTGTTTTTAATCTAGTTTAGGAAGGTTTTAACTATCCCATGGTTATAAAAATATTCTCCAACGTTTTGTTCTAATAGTCTTGTTTTTTATTCTTATTTAATTTATATGGAATTTAGCTTTGCATATGTTGTGAGGTATGATTTTGTCCCAAAATTTTAGCAATTGTTCATTTATCACGAAATAATTATAGTCTTCTTGGATCCGGTTTTCTACTCTCTAGTCATTAACTTCATAATAGGTTTTGTTCTGGTGAAGCAAGCTCCTTTTATTTTTCTTGTTTCAAAATTTTATTGGTTATTCTTGTGCATTTATTGTTCCAGACGAACTTTGAATAATTTTGAAGGGAATTAGTTTTCAAAGTTAGTAATTTTCATTGAGATTATACTGAATTTACCTATTAATTTGTGAACAAATTATGCTTTTGTAATATTATAATACTAAATCTTTCTATGAAGAAAATCACATTACTCTCCATTTATTTATTTATTGGACTACTTTTCTGTTTCTATTTCTACTGATACCTTCAAACTTTTCACCTTATCTTGATTAAATTTTTAATAATAGCTTTATTAGGATACAATTCACATACCATAAAGTTCACTTTTTAAAAATGTATAATTCGATGGTATTTAATATATTCACAGGGATGTGCATTGATCACTAGTGTCTAGTTCCAGAAGATTTTAACCACTCCAAAGGGAAACCACATATCTGTTAGCAGATATTCCCCATTTCCTCCTTGCCCTAGCCTCTGGCAACTACTAATCTATTTCCTGTCTCTACGAATTTGCCTATCCTGAAGATTTCATATAAATGAAATCATACTGCCACGCATGATTCATACATGTGACCATTTATGTCTGTCTTCTTTCACTTAACATAATTATTTCAATGTTCATCTATGCTGTAGAATATTACTAAAACTTATTTTTATGGCAAAATAGTATTTCATTTTATGACTGTCACATTTTGTTTATCCATTCTTCAGTTGATGAACATTGGGTTGTTTCTGTTTTTGGGTTATTATGAATAATGCTGCTGTGAATATTTGTGTGCAAGTTTTCCTTAACCATATGTTTTTAATTCTGTTGTGTATATATGTAGGACATAGATATACATACTTAAATCTACTCCTATATATTCCTGGAATTAATGGATCATATGATAACTCCATAACAATTTGAGGAACTGCTAAATTCTCCAAACTTGCAAAGTGGGTGTACTATTTTACATTCCCACCAGCAATTTATGAGGATCCCAATTTCTCCACACCTTCACCAAGACTTCTTGTTTTAATTACAGCCATCTTAGTGAATATGACGTTATTTCTTATTGTGGTTTTAATTTTTATTTCCCAAATCACTAATTATGTTGAGCATGTTTTCAGGTGCCTGTTGACTATTTACTTCTGTGTTTTCTTCTGAGAACTTTGTAGTTTTAGCTCTTACATTTATGTCTATAACCTACATTTATTTTTGTATATGGAGTGAGGTAGGGGGGTCTATCTTGTTTTTTTGTTTTGTTTTGTTTGTATATGGCCATCCTGTTTTCCCAGTATCATACATTGAATAGGCCCCCACCCCTTCAGTGGTCTTGGTACCCATGTCAAAAATCAGTTGATCATAGATGCATAGGTTTATTTATGAACTCTCCATTCATTTCCATTGATCTATATATCTGTCCTTATGCCAGTACTACATAATCTTGATGACTATATCTTTGCAGTAAGTTTTGAAATCAAGAAGTGTGAGTTCTCAAATTTGTTCTTTTTTTTTTAATACTGTTTTGACCTTTCTGAGTACTTTGCAACTTCATAAGAATTTTCTAATCAGTTCTTCAATTTCTAAATGAACTCAGCTGGGTTTCTGATAGGGATTGAATTGAATCTGCAGACCAATTTAGCAAGTGTTGCCATATTAACAATATTAACTCTTCAGATTCATGAGCATGAAATGTCTTTTTATTTATTTCAGGTTTAATTTCTTTCAAGTATGTTTTGTCAGTTTTAGAATACAAGTCTTGCACCGGTTTTGTTAAATTTATTGCTAAGTAATTCACTTTTTGATACTATCGTAAATCAAAATTTTTCTTCATTTTCAGATTGTTTTTTGTGTACATAAGTCACTTGGTTTTTGTATATTGATTGTGTATTCTGCAACCTTGATAAACTAATTTATTTGTTCTAATTTTTTTGTATTTATTAGGATTTTCTATATATAAGATCATGCCATGGAGATTGTTTTATTTTTACTTTCCAATCAGAATGCTTTTTATCTCTTTTTCTTGCCTAACTGCCCTTGCTAGAACCTCCAGAATAATGTTGATAGGAGTGGTTAGTGCAGAAGGAAGGGGCTTCATGATGGCTGACTAGATGCATCTGTTACTTACCTCTTCCACGGAGAAAAACCAAAATGGTGAGTAATCACACTTTGAATAGATTGTCTAGGAGAGAGCACTGGAATTCAACAGAGAATTGATGGGAAGCACCAGATGGAAAGAAGAAGAGGAAAGTGTGGCAGCCTGCTCAGCTGGGATCAACTGGAAGCCTGGAGAGGCTTCCTAATGCAGATGAAGGGTCAGTAAGAGACCCCTAGTGGCCCAAACTCCCACCATGAACTCCAACAATTCTAACCACAAGACAGCGCCTCAACCCATACAGGACCTCAGACTAACACAGGGAGCTGTCTGGAGACTGTGCAGTGGCACTGCTCCAGAGAGGGAGCTCATGCTGAGGCCTACAATTCCCTGAGTACTAAGCAGCTGCAGCATGGCATCATTTTTGGAGCCCAAGATCTATTAGAATGCATCCTGCCCTGAGGACCAACAGCCCTTGCATCTCCACATCTTTGGTGCCCAGTTGACATTTTCTATCTGTAGCCACTACTGCCAAGGTTGAGTAAGAAGCCACTGGCAGCAACCCCACACCCCCAGGAAAGGGGTGGCCAAGCATCTTCACATTCTCGAAGGACAGATCCCACAATCCACAATTTCTGCAGCTGCGGGCTGCTGTGGGGCTGAAGTGCAAGTAAAGTGTGTGCCCCCCAGCTGCCTGCCTACAGCTGTTCTCAATGAAAGCAATCCCATACTCCCTTGTAGCAGGGCTGCAGCATAGCTACTGCTGCCACAACCTAACCATTCCACTGGTGGCTAGAAGATCACCCTGCTATATTCATAGTAGAGCAAGCTCCTGCATGCACCAGTGGGAGGCCTCAGGACAGGTCTGCCCAGCCCAGCTTCATCCCCCAAATACTCAAGCATGCCATTCAGGTGCCTGGGAATTGCTCAGCCCAGTCCACTACCATTGGTACTTGAGCACTCCTCCTAGGATTTTAAGTTAGGCCTACCCAAACTGCTACAACAACCACAGCTGACACCCACCACCATGTGCCACCTGCAGGCCTGGGGACTGGCCCACTTATCCAGTCACACCTTAACATGGACCAAGAACACTTGCATCCCAGAGGGTTGTCCTACCATTGCTACTGTCATAACCCATACTTCCTGCTGCCCAGGGGCCCCAAGAACCTACCTAACCACCCAGACTACTGCTGCCACTCCTGGCACCCAAGCAAGGCACCTGGAGGTCCAAGAATCAACCTGTCTGGACTTACCAACACTAGTGTGAGTACATGCTGCTCTGGGGCCCAAAGACAGGCATGCTCAGACTGCTGCTGCCAACAATGGGGCCACAGGACTGGCCATGGCATTCCAGTCCCCAGCAAAACTTCATCACAACCTCCACTAAGAACCACACCCTAAGCCAAACAGGAAATTACAGATAACACTGACCTTGTTTACAGCCGAAGAAATCACACAGAGGCTACACTACCACATGCACCCACAATCAAAGCCAAAGCACCCTACCCAACAAACACTATAGATACATCTTTAGAAAAATGTCCTCCCCTGTGAAAGCAAACTCAGAAAACTGGAAGAAGCAACTGTTACACAGGGAGCTATCTGGAGACTGTTACCAGATGTGCAGATATCAATGTAAGGTCATAAGAAACATGAAAAAGCAGGGAAATATGAAACCCCCAAAGGAACAGCATAAGAATTATAATGGAGAACCACCAACAGATCTCAATCAAAAAGAAATTTATGAATTTATGAAATCCCCCCCCAAAATTCAAAATATTGATTTCAAAGAAATCCAGTGACAGACAAGGGAGAAAAATACAATGGAATCAGGAAAACAATTCAGGATATGAATGGAAAATTTACCAAAGAGATAGATATAATAAAAAAGAACCACATAGAAATTCTGGAAATGAAGAATTTATTGAATGAAATACAAAATACATATGAAAGCTTCAACAATCGATCAAGCAGAACAACTAAATCAAGCAGGAGAAAGAATCTTAGCAATTGAAGATAGATGTTTTGAAATAACTCAGTCAGATAAAAATAAATGAAAAAGAATTTTAAAAAATTAGCAAAGCCTATGTGACATATAGGACACCAAAAAGTGACCAAATATTTGGATTTTTTGTGTCCTAGCAAGCAAAGAAAAAAACAAAAGAATAGAAAACCGATTTAATAAAATAATAGATGAAAACTTTGCAAGTCTAGCAAGAGATATAGACACCCAGATACAGGAGGTTAAGAGGTCCTCAAATAGATACAATTCAAGAAGGTCTTCTCCTCAGCACATTATAGTCAAACTGTCAAAAGCTAAAGACAAAAAGAGAATTCTAAAAACAGCAAGAGAAAAGTATCTGGGCATTTATAAAGGAATTCTCATGAGAATAACAGCAGATTTCTCAGCAGAAATCCTACAGGTCAGGAGAGAATGGAATAATATATCCAAACTACTGAAAGAAAGAAAGAAAAAACTGCTGGCACAAATATTATACCCAGCAAAGTTATCCTTCATGAATAAAGAAAAAATAAAGTCTTTGCCAGACAAGCAAAAGCTGAGGGAATGCATCACTACTAGACCAGACCTACAAGAAATGTTTAAGTGAGACCTACACCCAGAAGTGAAAGAATGATATCTAACATCACAAAAACACACACAAACATAAAAAACACTGGAAGAGCGAATACATAAGCAAGGAAAAACTCAAATGTTACCACCACAGAATACTGCCAAACCCCAATGATAAACAATAAAAGAGAAAAGAACAATTAGAAATCAGTTACTAAAATTATGGGAATAAGCCCTCACATATATAATATAAAAGATAGAGGCTGGCCAAATAGATAAAAAATTATAACCCAACTATATGCTGCCTATAAGAAATTCATCTCACCTATAAAGACACATATAACTGAAAGTAAAGGGATTGAAAAAGATATTTCAAGTAAATAAAAACCAAAGCAAGCATCAGTAGCTATAATCATATTAGATAAAATAAACTTTAAGTCAAAGACATTAAAAAGAGACAAAGAAGGTCATTATATAATAATGGAATCAATTCAGCAAGATGATATAACTATTCTAAACATATATGTACCCAATACCAGAGCACCTAGATATATAAAGCAAATATTATTAGATACAAAGGGAGAAATAGATTCCAATACAATAATACAATATATCAGAGAATATTATGAACAACTATACCCTAACAAACTGGAAAACTGGAATATAAATTAATACAATCTCTATGGAGAACAGTTTGGAGCCTCATAAAAAAACTAAAATTAGAGCTACCATACAATCCCCCTCTCTCACCATGTGATATGCTGGCTCCCCTTCACCTTCTGCCATGGTCGTAAGCTTCCTGAGGCCCTCATTATGCTTCATGTATAATCTGCAGAACCAGCAGCAAAATAAACTTCTTTTCTTTTTAAGTTACCAAGGCTCAGATATTTTTTTTAATAGCAATGGAAATGGACTACCACGTAAGGTGTGTTTCTTCTATGCCTAGTTTGTTGAGAGTTCTTTTGTTTTCGTTTTCGTTTTTGTTTTTGAGACAAGGTATCACTCCCATTGCCCAGGCTGGAGTGTAGTGGCATGATCTTGCAACCTCTGCCTCCCAGACTCAAGCAATTCTCCTGCCTCAATCTCCCAGGTAGCTGGAACTGCAGATGCAAACCACTGTACCCGGCTAATTTTTGTATTTTTTGTAGAGACAGAGTTTTGCTATGTTGCCCAGGCAGGTCTTGAACTCCTCAGTTCAAGTGATCCACCCACCTCAGCCTCCAAAAGTGCTGGGATTATAGGTGTGAGCCACTACGCCTGGCCTAGTGTTTTTATCATGAAGAGATGTTGAGTTTTATCCAATGCTTTTTTCTGCATCTATGAGGTGATCATATGATTTTTTGTCCTTCATTCTATTGTGATGTATCACATTTACCAACTTGCATATGTTGAATGATACTCACATCCCTGGAATAAATCCCACTTGATCACGGTGTATTCTTATTATTTTTGATAAGCTGTTGCTAGTATTTTACTGATAATTTTTGCATAATGTTCATCAGGGATATTGGTCTGTAGTTTTCTTTCTTTCTTGTATCCTTGTCTTGTTTTGGTATCAGGGTAATGTTGGCTTCAAATAATGAGCTAGAAATAATTCTCTTTTCTTCAATTTTTTGGAAGAGCTTGATTAGAATTGGTGTTAATTCTTTGAATGTTTGGTAAAATTTGGCAGTGAAGCCATATGGTCCTGGACATTCTTTTTTGGGAGGCTTCTTATTACTGATTTGATTTCATTACTCATTATTGGTCTATTCAGGTTTTCTACTTCTTCCTGATTCAATCTTGGTAGCTTGTATGTCTCCAGAAATGTATCCAGTTTGTTAGTGTATAGTTGTTCAAGGTGAGCTATGAGTCAGGTGAAATAAGACAAACCATGAGAATGGAGTTTTGATAATGTGTTTTGGAAATAAAACAGTAATTATTCTCTAAAGATGAAACTTTGGGGAACTCCAAAGTCCTTCTGCTTCCTCCAGTGATTTCTAAGGCTACCAGTTTTCATAATGACCATAACTGCATGACTCTTGGCTTTCAAGGTTTACCCAGAACTGGGAAAGGAAAGTTATAATAGAATTAAAGCAAGTCGAAATGCCACAAGGCCTGCAGTTTCTACTGAGCTTCAGCCAGTTTTCTTGAATAAACACTTTTCTGATTGTTACAAAACTCAAATTTCCAGAGAACTAAAAGACTTGGTTTTGACTGTTTGTTTGTTTGTTTGTTTTTGAGATGGAGTTTCATTCTTGTCTCCCAGGCTGGAGTGCAACGACACAATCTCAGCTGTTTTTGAGATGGAGTTTCATTCTTGTCTCCCAGGCTGGAGTGCAACGACACAATCTCAGCTGTTTTTGAGATGGAGTTTCATTCTTGTCTCCCAGGCTGGAGTGCAATGACACGATCTCACCTGACTGCAACCTCCGCCTCCCGGATTCAAGTGATTCCCCTGCCTCAGCCCCCCAAGTAGCTGGGATTACAGGTGCCCACCACCATGCCCGGCTACTTTTTGTATTTTTAGAAGAGACGGGGTTGCATCACGTTGGCCAGCCTTGCCTCGAATTCCTGACCTCAGGTGATCCGCCTGCCTCAGCCTTCCAAAGTGCTGGGATTACAAGCGTGAGCCACTGCTCCCAGCCAACAGACTTTTTGCCAGCATTCAAATTGCTTTTTTAGAAGAGAAGAACTACGTTTATTGCAGAAGTCCTTACTATAGCATTCCAGAAGTCGAGTTTTTCTTTTAAGTTGTGAACTTTTTAAAATTTTTAGTTTTTGTAGGAACATAGAAGGTGCAATATTTATGGGGTATATGAGATACTTGGATACAGGTATACAATGCATAACAATCACATCAGGGTAAATGGAGTATCCATCACCTCAACATTTATTCTTTGTGTTACAAACAATCCAATTATATACTTTTAGCTATTTTGAAATGTACCATTAAATTATTATTGACTATAGTCACCCTGTTCTCGTATCAAATACTATATCTTGCTCATTCTCACTATTTTTAGTCACCATTAACAATTCCCACTTCCCCACAATGCACCCCCACTATCCTTTCCAGTATCTGGTAACCATCCTTCTACTCTCTATCTCCATGATTTCAGTTGTTTTAATTCTTAGTTTTGTAATTGTCAAAAGATGTGAAATATGTCTTTCTGTGCCTGGCTTATTTCACATAACATAATGACCTCCAGTTCCACCCACGTTGTGGCAAATGACAGAATTTCATTCATTTTTATCACTGAACAATACTCTAGTGTGTATATGTACACTTTTTTTTGTCCATTCGTTTGCTGATGGACCCTTAGCTTGTTTCCAAATCTTGGCTGTTGTGAATACTGCTGAAATAAACGTGGGAGTGCAGACATTTCTTTGATACACTGATTTTATTTCCTTTCTTTGGGGTATATACCTAGCAGTAGGATTACTGGATCACATGACAGCTCTAATTTTAGTTTTTTGATGAGCCTCCAAACTGTTCTCCATAGTGGTTGTACTAATTTACATTCCCATCAAAACTATACAAGGGTCACTTTTTCTGCACATTCTCACCTGCATTTGCTATTGGTTGTCTTTTGGATAAAAGTCATTTTAATGAGGGTGAGATGATATCTCGTTGTAGTTTTGGTTTGCATTTCTCTGATACTCAGTGGTGTTGAGAACCTTTTCATATACCTGTTTTCCATTTGCACGTCTTCTTTTGAGAAAGGTCTATTCAGATATTTTGCCCATATTTTGACCAAATTTTAGATTTTTCCTATAGAGTTGTTGGAGTTTTTTTTTTTTTTTCTTTTTTTTGGAGACAGAGTCTTGCTCTGTTGCCCAGGCTGGAGTACAGTGGTATGATCTCGGCTCACTGCAACCTCTGCCTCCTGGGTTGAAGCCATTCTCATGCCTCAGCCTCCCTAGTAGCTGGAATTACAAGTGCACACCACCATGCTTGGCTACTTTTTGTATTTTTAGTAGAGACAGGGTTTCACCATGCTGGCCAGGCTGGTCTCAAACTCCTTACCTCAAGTAATCCACCCACCTCGGCCTCCCAAAGTGCTGGGATTACAGGTGTGGGTCACCGTGCCTGGCCAAGGTTGTTGGAGTTCTTTCTATATTCTGCTTATTAGTCCCTAGTCAGATGAAGAGTTTGCAGATATTTTCTCCCATTCAGTGGGTTGTCTCCTCACTTTATTGATGTATCCTTTCCTGTACAGAAGCTTTTTAATTTGATGTGACCCCATTTATCTATTTTTGTTTTGGTTGCCTATGCTTCTGGTGCATATGCTCAAGAAATCTTTTTCCAGTCCAATGTCCTAGAGAGGCTCCTCAATGTTGTTGTTTAGTAGTTTCATAGTTTGAGGTCCTAGATTTAAGTCTTTAATCCATTTTGATTTGATTTTTTACACGGTGAGAGATAGGGATCTAGTTTCATTCTTCTGAATATGGATATCCAGTTTTCCCAGCACCACTTATTGAACAGACTGCCCTTTCCCCAAAGTATGTTGTTAGCACCTTTGTGGAAAATGAATTCACTATAGGTGTATGGATTTGTTTCTGGGCTCTTTATTCTATTCCATTGGTCTATGTGTCCGTTTTTTATTCCAGTATCATGCTGTTTTGGTTACTATAGTTCTGTAGTGTAATTTGAAGCCAGGTAATGTAATTCCTCCAGTTTTGTTCTTTTTGCTCAGAGTAGCTTTGGCTATTCTGAGTCTTTTGTGGTTCCATATAAATTTTAGTGTTTTTTTTTTTCTATTTCTGTGAAGAATGTCATTGGAATTTTGATAGGGATTGTGTTGAATCTGTAGATTGCTTTGGGAAGTATAAACATTTTAACAATATTGATTCTTCCAATCCATGAACATAGAGTATCTTTCTATTTTTTGTGTGTCCTCTTCAATTACTTTCATGAGTGTTTTATAGTTTTCAGTGTACAGATCTTATACTTCATTGGTTAATTCCAAGGTATTTTATTTAATTTGTTGCTACGGTAAATAGGATTACTTTGTTGTTTCCTTTTCAGATTATTTAGTGTTGGCATATAGACATGCTACTGATTTTTGTATGTTGATTTTGTATCCTACAATTTTATTGAACTTATTTATCTGTTATAATAGCTTGTTGGCAGACTCTTTAGGTTTTTCCAAATATAATATCATATCATCTGCAAACAAGGATAATTTAACTTCTTCCTTTCCAATTTGGATGCCCATTATTTCTTTCTCTTATTGGATTGCTTTAGCTAGGACTTCCAGTACTATGTTGAATAATAGTGGTGAAAGTGGGCATCTGTGTTGTGTTCCATAACTTAGAGGCAAAACTTTCAGTTTTTTCCCATTCAGTATCATGCAGCTGTGGGTCTGTCACATGTGGCTTTTATTATGTTAAGTTATATTTCTTTTATATCCAGTTTTTTTTAGAGATTTTTATCATGAAGGGATGTTGAATTTTATCAGATTCTTTTTCATCATCAGTTGAAATGATCATATGGTTTTTGTCCTTCGTTCTGTTGATATGATATATCATATCAATTGATTTGCATATGTTGAACCATCGTTGCATCCCTGGGATAAATCACACTTGGTCATGATGAATGATGTTTTTAATGTGTTGTTGAATTCAGTTTGCTAGTAGTTTGTTGAGGGTTTTTGCATCAATATTTATCATGGATATTGGCCTGTAGTTTTCTTTCTTTGATGTGTCTTAGTCTGGTTTTGGTATCAGGGTACCACTGGCCTTGTAGAATGAATTCAGAAGTGTTTCCTTCTCCTCTATTTTTTGGAATAGTTACAGTAGAAATGGCATTAGTTCTTTATATGTTTGGTAAAATTCAGTAGCAAAGCTATCAGGTCCTGAGCTTGGCTTTGCTGGAAGACTTTTTATTATGACTTTGACCTCATTACTTGTTACTGACCTGTTCAGATTTTGAATTTCTTCCTGGTTCAATCCTGGTAGGTTGTATGTATCTCAGAATTTATTGACTTCTTCTATGTTTTCCAACTTACTAGCATATAGTTGCTCACTGTAGCCATTAATATCCTTTGTATTACTGTTATAGTTGTTGTAATATCTCTTTTTTAATCTCTGATTTTATCTATTTGAGTTTTTCTCTTTTTTTTCTTAGTCTGGCTAAAGCTTCAGTTTATCAACTCAGTTTATCGTTTCAAAAAACCAACTTTTCATTTCACTGATTTTTAAAATTGTTTTCTGTATCTCAGTTTCCTTTATTTCTGCTCAATCTTCATTATTCATTTTCTTCTACTAATTTTGGGTTTGATTAGCTCTTGCTCTTCTAGTTCTTTAAGATGCATTTTTGTTTATTTGAAGTATTCTACTTTTTTTATCTAGACGCATATTGCTATAAACTTCCCCCTCAGTAGTGCTTTCTCTGTATCCTGTAGGTTTTGGTATGTTGTGTTTCCACTATTATTTGTTTTACAAAATTTTTAAATTCCCTTTTTAATTTCTTTATTGACCTGCTGGTCATTCAGGAGCATATTGTTAATTTTTGTATGTTAGTATAGTTTCCAAAATTCCCCCCATTTTTGATTTCTAGTTTTATTTCATTGTGGTCAGAGAAGATGCTTGATATTATTTCAATTTTTCTGAATGTTTTAAGACTATTTTGTGGCCTAATATGTGGTTTATCCTTGAGAATGATTCATGTGCTGCAGAGAAGAATGTGTATTCTGCAACCATTGGGTGAAATATTCTACAAATATCTACCAGGTTCATTTGGTCAGTAGTGCAGAGTAAGTCTGATTTTTCTTTGTTGATTTTCTGTCTGGAAGATCTATTCAATGCCGAAAGTGGAATATTGCGGTCTCCAGCTATTATTGTATTGGGGTCTATCTCTCTCTCTAGCTCTAACAATATTTGCTTTATACATCTGAGTGCTCCACAGTTGAGTGCGTAGATATTTAAAATTGTTATATCCTCTTTCTGAATTGACCCATTAATCATTATATAATGACTTCCTCTGCCCTTTTTATAGTTTTTGTCTTGAAATCTATTTTATCTTATATAAGCATAGCCACTCCTACTCTTTTTTGATTTCCACTAGCATATTTTTCCATTGCTTTATTTTCAGTCTATTTGTGTCTGTATAGGTAACGAGTTGTTTTTGTAGATTGTTCAGTCTTGTTTTTTATCCATTCAGACATTTTATATCTTTGATTGGTGAGTTTAGTCCAACTACATTCAATGTTATTATTGAAAATAAAAACTTACTCCTGCCATTTTCTTATTTATTTTCTGGTTGTGGTTTTCACATCCTTCTTCCTTTTGTTCTTATCTTCCTTTAAACAAAGGCAATTTTCTCTGGTGGTATGCTTTAATTTATTGTTTTTTATGTTTTCTGCATTCATTGTATGCTTTTTGATTTCAGGTTATTGTGAGGCTTAAAATAATATCTTATAATCTATTATTTTAAACTGATGACAACACTAATCGCATAAACACACACAGTAGCTAACAAGCAAAGATAAAACTAATAAAAAACTCTACACTTTAACTTTATCCCCCTGCTTTTTAAATTTTCATTGTTTCTATTTATATCTTGCTGTACTATCCGTGTCTTGAAAAGTTGTTGGACTAATTATTTTCGATCAGTTCATCTTTCAGTCTTTCTACTCAAGATACGAGTAGGTTATGCACCACAATTATGGCGTTATAATATTCTGTGTTTCCCTGAGTACTTACTATTACCAGTGAGTTTTGTACTTTCAGATGATTTCTTTTTGCTCATTAACATCAATTTCTTTCAGCATATCTTGTTCTGGTGTTGATGAAATCCCACAGCTTTTGTGTGTCTGGAAAGTATTTATCCTTCATGCTTAAAGGATATTTTCATCAGGTATTCTATTCTAGGATAAAAAAAAATCTTCCTTTAGCACTAGTTATTTTTTTATTTTATTTATTTATGTATTTATTTTTGAGACAGAGTGTTACTCTGTTGCCCAGGCTGGAGTGCAGTGGCGTGATCTTGCCTCATTGCAACCTCCACCTCCTGGGTTCCAGTGATTCTTGTGCCTCAACCTCCCAAGTAGGTGGGACCACAGGCACACACCACCACCCATGGCTAATTTTTGTACTTTTAGTAGGGATGGGGTTTCCCATGTTGCCCAGTCTGGTCTTGAACTCCTGGCACTTCTGCCCCCAAAGTGCTGGTATTACAGGCGTGAGCCACTGCACCTGGCCCCTTTAGCACTTTAAATATCCCACTCTCCCCTGGCTCATAAGGTTTCCACTGATAAGTCTGCTGCCAGACATACTGAAGCTCCATTGTATGATTTTTTTGTGTGTGTGTTTTCGTTTTGTTTGAGACGGAGTCTTCTTTGTCACCCAGGCTGGAGTGCAGTGGTGTAATCTCAGATCACTGCAACCTCCACCTCCTGGGTTCAAGCAATTCCCCTGTCTCAGACTCCCAAGTAGCTGGGACTACAAGAGTACACGACCACTTCTGGTCAATTTTTGTATTTTTACTAGAGATGGGGTTTCACCATGTTGGCCAGGCTGGTCTCAAACACCTGACCTCAAGTGATCCATGTGCCTCAGCCTCCCAAAGTAAGCCATCATTTGTTTCTTTTCTGTTACTGCTTTTAGGATTCTTTCTTTATCCTTGACTTTTGGGAGTTTGATTATCAAATGCCTTGAAGTAGTCTTCTTTGGATTAAATCTGCTTGGTGTTCTATCACATTCTTATACTTTGATACTGATATCTTTCTCTAGGATTAGGATGTTCTCTGTTATTGTCCCTTTGAATAAACTTTCTACTCCTGTCTCTCTCTCTATCTCTTCTGTAAGGCCATAACTCTGAGATTTGCCCATTTGGGGCTATTTTCTAGATATTATAGATGTACTTCATTCCTTTTTATTCTTTTTTCTTGTGTCTCTTTTGACCATGTATTTTAAAATAGTCTATCTTCAAGCTCACTAAGTCTTTCTTCCACTTGATCAATTTTGCTGTTAAGAAACTCTGTTGCTTTCTTCAGTATGTCAATTGCATTTTTCAACTACAGAATTTCTGCCTGATTCTTTTTAATTTCAATCTCTTTGCTGAATTTATCTGATAAAATTCTAATTTCCTTCTCTGTGTGTCTTAAATTTCATTGAGTTTCCTCAACTCAAGTATTTTGAATTCTCTCTCTGAAAGGTCACATTTTCTTGTGTCTCCAGGATTGGTCCTTGGTGCCTTATTTAGTTCATTTAGTAAGGTCATATTTTACTGGATGGTCTTAATGCTTGTGGACGTTTGTCAGTGTCTGGGCATTGAAGAGTTAGGTATTTATTGTAGTCTCTGTAGTCTGTGCTTGTTTGTACCCATCCTTCTTGGGAAGGTTTCCCAAGTATTTGCAGGGACCTGGGTGTTGTGATCTATGTTTTTGTGTCACTACAGCCATATCCGCATTAGGGAGCACCCAGAACTCAGTAGTGCTCTTGGAGACTTGTAGAGTTACAGTCTTGGTGGTCTTAAGATCCAGAATTATTATCTGAATTACCAGGCAGAGACCCTGTTCTTGTCTCTTACTTCCTCCCAAACAGATGCAATCTTTCTCTTGGCTGAGCTGCCTGGAGCTGAGGAAGGGATGACACAAGCACCCTTGTGCCCACCACCATTGGGACTGTGCTGGGTCAGACCTGAAGCCAGCACAGCACTTTGTCTTGCCCAAGGCCTGATGTAACCACTACCTGGTTACTGTCTATGTTTACTCAATGCCCTAGGGCTCTACAATCAGCAGGTGAAGAAGCCAACGAGGCTTGTGTTCTTCCCTTAAGAGCAGCGAATTCCCCCAGGCCCTGGGCAGATCTAGAAATGCAGTTGGGAGCCCACGATTTGAATCAAAAACTTTAGAAATCCATCTGGTGTTCTATTCTAACTGCATCTAAGCTGTCCCTCAAACCACAAGACAAGGTCCTTCCCCTTGCACCCTCATCTTACCACAGTCAGAGGAGTCTCTCCCAGTGGCTACCACCACCACTGGTCCAGTGGGAGTTCTGCCAGGCCACTGCCAATGTTCGCTTAAAGCCCAAGGCTCCTTAGTCAGCTTGTGGTGAATGTTGCCCGGTCTGGGACTCACCCTTCAAGGCACTGGTCTCCTCCTGGGGTAGATTCACTTTCAGTCTATGTGTATCTATGTAGGTGAAGTGTTATTTTTGTAGATTGCCAAGGCAGGCTCAGAAACGGCATCCAAGAGGCAAGGCCTGGAATTGGGGACCCCCAAGAGCCTGCTTGGTTCTCCACCCCACTGTGGCTAAGCTGGTACCTGAAGCACAAGACAAAGTCCCCTTTATTCTTTTTTTTTAAATTTTTATAGGAGTCTTGCTTTTGTCCACTTGGCTGGAGCACAATGGCATGATCTCAGTTCACCGCAACCTCTGCCTCCCGGGTTCCAGCAATTCTCCTGCCTCAGCCTCCCAAGTAGCTAAGACTACAAGCACCTACCACCACGTCTGGCTAATTTCCATATTTTTAGTGGAGATGGGGTTTCACCATGTTGGCCAGGCTGGTCTCAAACGCCTGACCTCAGGTGATCCACCCACTTTGGCCTCCCAAAGTGCTGGGATTACAGGCAAAGTAATCCCTTTACTCTTACCCCTGCTTTTCTCAAGCGGAAGGAGTCTCTCCTCATAGCCATGTTGGAATGTAGTAGGTCATACTTGAAGCCAGCACATCTCAGCGACTCACCCAAGGACCATGGCATGTGCTACCCGGCTACTGTCCCTGATTATTCAGGGCATAAGGGCTCTTTAGTCAGTACATGATGAATCTTGGCAAGACTGGGTCCTTTTCTTCATGGCAGCAGGATCTCTTTGGCCAAGAGTGTGTCCAGAAGTGTTGTCCAGGTGTTAGGGCCAAGAATAGGAGACTTACAACTCTGCCCAGTGCCCTGGCCTACTGTGGCTGAGCTGGTAACCAAGATGCAAAACAAAGTTTTATTTACTCTTCACTCTCCTCATGTGGAAGGAAGGAGTCTTTCAGTGCTGTGAGCTGCACTACCTGGGGTTCGGGGAGGCGTAGCACAAGCACTTCCTTAGCCACCCTGACTGGTGTTTGACTAGGTCCTGTGTCCCCAAAGTCCACTGGCTCTGAGCCTAACACGGCATTAAGACTTGCCTAGGAGTTGCAGTCCCTGTGGCCTGAACTGCCTTTCAAGTTTATTTAGAACCCCAGAGCACTTTAGCCCAGAGTGGTGAGGCTTGCTGGAACTCAAGTTCCAACCACTTGGATGAGTGGCTCCCATCTGGCTAGGACTGGTTTAAATGCTCCCTCCATGGACATCAGCTGAGTTCTGCCCTGTGTTGCTTTCCACTGTGGCAGGGTGGTACTGAGTTCCAATGCAAAGCCCCATGATTGCTGCACTTTCCCTCCTCCAA
This sequence comes from Mandrillus leucophaeus, assembly GCF_000951045.1. Classification (NCBI taxonomy): domain Eukaryota; kingdom Metazoa; phylum Chordata; class Mammalia; order Primates; family Cercopithecidae; genus Mandrillus; species Mandrillus leucophaeus. The sequence continues at coordinate 5,012,193 of NW_012100654.1, read as the reverse complement.
GTGCACAGAGTCTTCATGGCACACAGCCACTGTGAGGATAGCACAAGGGTGACATCACAATTCAAGACTGTCTATCCTACTCTCCTCAGTGCCTCTTTCAGTGATATGAAGTTAAAACAGGGTACTGTGATTGTTCACATGATTTTTAGTTCTTATGACGGTGGTTTTTTTAGTGTAGGTAGATGTTGAATGTGGCTGACTGTCATGGTTACTACTTGAGACCATCACTATGACAGCTACTACTGTTACTACTTAAGACTGTCATTACGGCTCAAGCGTGTAATCCCAGCACTTTGGGAGGCCGAGACAGGCGGATCACGAAGTCAGGAGATCGAGACCATCCTGGCTGACACGGTGAAACCCCGTCTCTACTAAAAAATACAAAAAAAAACTTAGCTGGGTGAGGTGGCGGGCGCCTGTAGTCCCAGCTACTCGGGAGGCTGAGGCAGGAGAATGGCGTAAACCAAGGAGGGGGAGCTTGCAGTGAGCTGAGATCCGGCCACTGCACTCCAGCCTGGGCGACAGAGCGAGACTCCGTCTCAAAAAAAAAAAAAAAAAAAAAAAAAAAAAAAAAAAAAAAGACTGTCATTACAAGAGCTACTACTGTTACTACGTGAGACCATCATTCCAAGACTGAACGAAGGGGGAGGTATGCAGAAATGAAAACTTAAGACAAAAGTAACTATTTTAAAGGAAAGGTAACATGTGGAAGAAGAGAGAAGAGGACTCCCTGCTTCTAGTGAGCAAAGGCAACCACCTGAGCCTCTACAGCCCTTTGTATTTATTGGGTACAAAGAGTAGGGAGGAGGAGATAATGATTGATCAGCTGCTTAACTGAGGTTCACATTATTGCTAACAGGCTTCAGATGTGCCTAATCACAAGAAATACTTGTGCCTGGGTTGTGACTGCCCTCAGCATTCCTTCTGGGTGACAGTTTGTCAGTTTTCCAACATCCTGTGTTCATGAGAACAGTTTGCTGTTTACTCGTATAGCCTCCAGTGGCATACTGAGATGATCACAACCCTTACTCTTTTGGCCTGCAACATCTCTGTTTTTGAATTGAGAAAGGCAATTGCAAAATGTGCAGCAGTATAGCAAAAAAGCAATCCTTTAGCCTTCAATTTGCACTGTATAGGTGGTTCTATTAGATGCTATGGGTTGCGAAAGATAAATTTCCCATGTAGTTGCACTTCCAAATCCCTGATTTCCTCATTTCTCCTTTGGTGGAGAAGGGTGCAATTTACAGGGAATAAGGAAGAGTTGAGCAATATATTCTCACTGGTTCAAAAACCCAAAGATCTTGTGACATTACCACCACTTAAATTTCTCCTTCATAATCTGAGTCAACAACTCCTGCGACTACAGTAATGCCCTGTAAGTTAAGATGACTTTTACCCAAAACCAATTCCATGTATCCCGTTTTTCTACACTTATAACATTTAGCATTTCTGCAGCCACAAAAGAAGACGGTACAAGCCAATTTTCATCCTCCGTCTCCTGTTCATCGCTTTTGATAGGTGCTGTAGGTGGGGGGAAAAAAAAAACAAAAACAAAAACAAAAACCTCTCTCAAACCCTGAAATAATAACAAAAAGATGGAAAGATGGTATGTACCAAACTCCAACTCCAAATAAAAAAGAGAAAATAACCTAATCCTTCCCCATGTTACCCTGATTCAAAAACTTCCCATTCTTTGTACGTCTTTATCTATCCCTATCTGTCCCTATGGTCCCTGTTAGTTCCTGCAAGTCCCTGTCCTTCCCTACCTATCTCTATTTGTCTCTATTTATTTCTATTTATCCTTACTTATCTCTATTTGTCCCTGCAGGCCTCCTCAGGTCCCTTCAGGTCTCTGTTTGTCCCTGATAGTCCCTGTTCGGGTGCCACTTGTGTCTGACTGCCACAGTTACTACTTGGGACCATCATTATGACAGTTACTACTGTTACTACTTGAGATCATCATTACAAGACTGAATGAAGGAGGGGGACAAACAGAAATGAAAACTTAAGACACAAGTAGCTATTGTAAAGGAAGCATAACCAGGGAAGAAGAGGGCTCCCTGCTTCTAGTAGCAAAGGCAGCAGCAGCCCAGAACTTCTACAGCCCTTCATATTTACTGGATAGAAAGAGCAGAGGAGATAATGATTGATCAGGTGCTTAATTGATCACAGGTTCACACTATTGCTAACAGGCTTCAGATGTGCCTAATCTCAAGAAACACTTGTGCCTGGGTCATGACTGCCCTCAGCATTTCTTCCAGGTGGCAGACGCAGTTTGTCAGTTTTCCAACATCCTGCTTTCATGAGAACAGTTTGCTGTTTACTCATATAGCCTCCAGTGCTATACTGAGTTGATCACGAACCTCACTCCTTCAGCCTGCAACAGTTAAATTGAGTGTTCTTACAGGGAGGATAATCAGTGGGGGCCTCCATTTTGCCATTTTGCTCCTCCTCCCCAGAAGTCAATTTCTTGGTTAAATTTTGATTATTTATATTTTTCTACTGATTTTTCCACTTTACATTGCCAAATATATTAACAAAATGAATTTTGTTTCTTCTATTATTATAATTATGTGTACTTTTTTGTTTCTAATGACATTTGTGGCATCTCTTTTTGTGTTTTTTGACTTGGCAAAATTTTTCCATTTTATTGTTTTCTTGGAAGAATACTAGTTGTTTATTGAAGCACTGGATTTTTTGTTTGTTTTTATTTTATTAATTTCAGTCTTTAACTTCTATTGATTTCTGTCTTCTATGTTGTTAGGCTCATGTATTGTTCCTTTTTTGACTTAAATATTTACTTTATGTAGTACTTATTTTTTTCCAAGGAGTAAATTTAAGACTACAAATTTTTATTTGAATAATACTTTAAATTCAACAGGTTTTTATACGTGCTTATTGCTAGATCATTTATAATGTCAATTTGATTTCTTCTTTAACATAGGAATTATTTAGAATACTTTTTGTTAACATTCAACTGTAGAGATTTTAAATTGTGGTGAGCACACACTTATAATTAGTTATTATAATTAGAATAATTAAATAATTTTTAAAATGTGGCTTTTATGAGGTCTACTTTGGAGAATGTTGTTTTCTATGTAGTCTAATACATGGACAATTTAAAAAATACATTCTAGAGGTGATCAAAAAAGAACTTGCCACGCACATCCGTGTGAAGAGACCACCAAACAGGCTTTGTGTGGCAATAAAGCTTTTTAATCACCTGGGTGCAGGTAGGCTGAGTCCAAAAAGAAAGTCAGCGAAGGGAGATGAGGTGGGGCAGTTTTATAGGATTTGGGTAGGTAATGGAAAATTACAGTCAAAGGGGTTGTTCTCTTGCAGGCAGGGGCGGGGGTCACAAGGTGTTCAGCGGGGGAGTTTCTGAGCCAGGAGAAGGAATTTCACAAAGTAATGTCATCAGTTAAGGCAGAAAACGCCATTTTCACTTCTTTTGTGATTCTTCAGTTGCTTCAGGTCATCTGGATGTATATGTGCAGGTCACAGGGGATACGATGGCTTAGCTTGGGCTCAGAGGCCTGACAGAACTATTCTATGTTGAATACAGTGTTGTACATATGTGTGTATGTTTAATCAGTCTTAATTGTGTTGTTTGTGTACTCTGTCTTATTCATTTTTTATCTACCCAGTCTTTTAATTTATTTAAAAAGATGTCTTAATTCCCCTTTTATGAATGTTAATCTGATAATTATTTTTGTTCTTCTAATAAATTTTCTATGTTTCAAGATAATTTTTGGTATATTATCTATGTACTTTTTGCTCTTGGTAATGTCTTCTTTCCCAGTTTTTCTTCCTCCATTCAAACCAGACCTTGGACCTTTCATGCCTCAAGGGAGGAAAACTGCTATAGAAAAGAAAACAGAAGAAAATAAAATTCAATATTAGAGTTGAATGCTTTTGAGTGGTACATGCCTGCATTTCACAGACCTAACTTATGATGTATTACAGTCCCTAAGCTATTAATACATTTGCAAGAATTATGATGTTTTAATAGCTAGTTTTTACTGTCTCAGACTAAATGCAGGTATACTTTGGAGATAGTGCAGGTTTAGTTCCAGACCACCCCAATAAAGTGAATCTCAGTAAAGTGAGTCACATGAATTTTTTTGTTTCCCAACACATAAAAAAGTTATGTTTGCATTAAACAGTAATATATTTTGTGTGCAATATATTACACCTAAAACATACACATACCTTAATTTTAAAATACTTTATTGCTAAAAAAATCTGATGATCACCTGAGCCTTCAGTGAGTCGTTCTCTTTTTGCTGGTGGAGAGTCTTGCCTGCTGTTAATGGTTGCTGACTGATCAATGAGGTTGTTGCTGAAGGTTGAAGTGGCTGTGACAATTTCTTAAAGTAAGACAGCAATGAAGTTTATCATATAGATTGGATCTTTCACAAAAGACTTCTCTGTAACATGTGATGCTATTTGATAGCATTTTACCCACAGTAGAACTTATGTCAGAACTGGAATCAATACTCTCAAACCCAGCTGCTGCTTTTTCAACTAAATTCATATAATATTCTAAGTCATTTGCTGTCATTTCAACAATCTTCACAGTATCTTTGCTAGAAGTAGATTTCATCTCAAGAAACCACTTTCTTTGCTCATCCATAAAAAGCAACATCTCATCTGTTCAAGTTTTATTATGAGATTTCAGCAATTCCGTCACATGTTCAGGCTCCACTTCTAATTCTAGCTTTCTTGTTATATCTACCACATCTGCAGATACTCCCTCTACTGAGGTCTTGAAGGCCTCAAAGTCATCTATGAGGGTTGGATCAACTTCTACCAAACTCCTAATATTATTGATATTTTGACCTCCTCCCATGACACCTAGAATGGTGAATCTTTTCCAGAAAGTTTTCAGTTTACTTTGCCCACATCCGTCAGAGAAACCACTATCAGTAGCAGTTATAGCCTTACAAAATGCGTTTTTTAAATAATAAGACTTGGAAGTTAAAATTACTCTTGATCCTTGAAATGCAGAATGGATGTTGTGTTAGTGGGCATGAAAACAATATTCATGTCCTTGAACATCTCCATCAGAGCTCTTGGGTGACTAGGTGCATTGTCAATGAGCAGTAATATTTTGAAAGGAATCCTTTTTTCTGAGCAGTAAATCTCAACAGTGGACTTAAAATATTTAGTGATCCATACTGTGAAAAAATGTACTATCATCCAGGCTTTCTTGTTCCATTTATAGGGCACAGGTAGCATAGATATAACATAATTCTTAAGGGCCCTAGGATTTTTGAATGGTAAATGAGCTTGAGTTTCCACTTAAAGTTACCAGTTGCATTAGCCCCTAAAAAGAGAGTCAGTCTTGTCCTTCACAGCTTTGAAGCTAGACACTGACTTCTATCTAGTTATGAGAGTCCCAGATGAAATATTCTTCCAACATATGACTATTTCATCTGCACTGAAAATCTATTTAGTGTGGCCACCTTATCAATTATCTTAGCTGGATAATTTGTTGCAGCTTCTATATCACCACTTCCTGGTTGCACTTTTCTATTATGAAGATGGCTTCTTTACTTAAAACTCATGAACCAAGCTCCAAGCTTCAAATTTTTCTCCTGCAGCTTACTTATCTTTCTCAGCCTTCATAGAATTAAAGAGAGTTAGGGCCTTGCTCTGGATTAGGTTTTGGCTTGAGGTAATGTTGTGGTTGGTTTGATTTATCCAGACCAGTAAAACTTTCTCCATATCAGCAATAAGACTGTTTCACTTTCTTATCATTCATGTGTTTACCGGAGTAGCACTTTTAATTTCCTTCAAGAACTTTTCCTTTGCATTCCCAGTTTAGCTAATGGGTGCAAGAGCCCTAGCTTCCAGACTGTCTTGGCTTTTGACATGCCTCCTTCACTAAGCTTCATCATTTCTAGCTTTTGATTTCACGTGAGAGATATGTGGCTTTTCCCTTCACTTGAGCACTTGGAGGCCATAGCAGATTTATTATTTGGTTTAATTTCAAAATTTTTGTTTCTCAGGGAATAAGAAGGACAGATAGAGAGACAGGGAAAGAACCGGTTGGAGGAGCAGTCAGAACACACAAAACATTTATCAGTTAAGTTTGCCATCTTATATGGGCAAGATTTATGGTACCTCCCAAAATTTACAATCATAACATCAAAGACCACTGATCACAGATTAGTGTAACAGATAAAAAAGTTTTAAATACTGTGAGAATTGCCAAAATGTGATATAAAGACACGAAGCAAGCACATGCTCAATAAAGTGAATCACAGTGGTCAGGACTCAAAATGATTTCAGTGAACTGGAATGCCAGGATATCCAGCTAAGATACCAGCAGATTCAAGCTGGGTACAGTGATGCCTGCCTGTAGTTGCAGCTACTGCGGAGGTTGAGGCAGGATGACCGCTGGAGTCAAGGAGTTTGCACAACAATCACACCTACGAAAAGACACTGCACTCCAGCCAGGACAACTTAGCAAGACCTTATCTCTAAAACAAACAAACAAAAATCCCACAAAATTTAGCAGGAACTGATTCAAATTGTATAGGGCCTGAAGTCTATAGAATGTGAAATCCCCTCTTTAACAACAACAAAAAAATACATTATGAATAACAAAACAAAAATCAAGTACAAAAGTGAATATTTATTAGCATGGGAAAGAAATCACCAGTCTTGGAGTTATGTCCCATTATTCAGAGAAGCTTACTTTAAAATATTTCTTGATTATAATCTAGTTTTTATTCCCCACCTAGAACACTCTACAAGTCCCATAATCTCTCAGCATTCACAGAGGCCATACAAGTGAAAGACCCCAAAGCTTAAGATTTTTTTAGCCCTTTATTAGCTTCAGAGTATAACTACCTCTGGTGAAAGTTCTACATTTATGTTAAAATAATTAAATTTTATTTTTAAAATACACGATGAAGAGAGCCTGACTTTGAGACACTTGTGTTAAAAAAAAATCAGGGGAATTTTCTTCATTCACAATCTTCCTGTGCATTAATATTATGACAGTAAATATAAATGGGCCAGCTTAGGCAAGGGGTATTCTAACTTTACCACATACACTAGTCAAATCACTTCTGGGAGTTCAAATTGAAAAAGAAACATCGGCAAAGCAGAGCCATACTAAGGGAAGCAGACAATGTGACGAAAGAGAGATTCTTGCCATATGAGGAAAGGACTACTGAAAGAACTGACGTGTTTGGTTTTGAGAAGTAAACACTGCTGGGAGATTGCTGATGAGCAGTTGTGTGCCACTTCAAACTATATTACAAGGTTACAGTAACCACACTGTATGATACTGGTACAAAACAGACACATAGACCAATGGAACAGAATAGAGAACTCAGAAATAAGACCACATACCTACAACCATCTGAACTTTGACAAATCTGACAAAAACAATGGGGAAAGGATTCCCTATTTAATAAATGGTGCTGGGAGAACTGGCTAGACAAATGCAGAAAACTGAAACTGGGCCCCTTCCTTATGCCTTATACAAAAATTAACTCAAGATGTATTAAAGACTTAAATGTAAAACCCCAAAGTATCAAAATCCTAGAAGAAAATCTAGGCAGTACCATTCAGGACATAGGCACACGCAAAGATTTCATGACGAAAACACCAAAAGAAATTGTGACAAAGCAAAAATTGACAAATGAGATCTAATTAAACTAAAAAGCTTCTGCACAACGAAAGAAATTATCATCAGAGTGAACAGACAACCTACAAAATGGGAGAAAACTTTTGCAACCTATCCATCTCACAAAGGTCTGATATACAGAATCTACAAGGAACTTAAACAAATTTACAAGAAAAAAAACATTAAAAAGTGGGCAAAGGATGTGAACAGACACTTCACAAAAGAAGACATACATGCTGCCGAAAAAATACATGTAAAAAAACCTCAGCATCACTGATCATTAGAGAAATGCAAATCAAAACCACAATGAGATACCATCTCACACCAGCAAGAATGGCACTTGTTAAAAGTCAAAAGACAACAGATGCTGGAGAGGTTGCAGAGAAAAAGGAACACTTTTACACTGCTGGTGGGAGTGTACCCATTCGTTCAACCACTGTGGAAGACCATGTGGCGATTCCTCAAAGATCGATAGGCAGAAATACCATTTGACCGCCCAGCAATCCAATTACTGGGTATATACCCAAAGAACTATAAATTATTCTGTCATAAAGATACATGCACATGTATGTTCACTGCAGCATTATTTACAATAGCAAAGACATGTCATCAACCTAAATGCCCATCAACGATAGACTGGATAGAGAAAATATGGCACATATACACCATGGAATGTTATGCAGCCATAAAAAGGATCATCTCCTTCGCAGGAACCTGGATGGAGTTGGAAGCCAGTATCCTCAGCAAACTAATGCAGGAACAGAAACCCAAACACCGAATGTTCTCACTTGTAAGTGGGAGCTGAATGATGAAAGCACATGAACACATGCGGCAGCGGGAACAACAGGGTTGGGTGGGAGGAGGGGGAGCATCGAGAAGAACAGCTAATGGATGCTGGGCTTTATACCTAGGTGATAGGATGATCTGTGCAGCGAACCACCATGGCACACGTTTACCTATGTAACAAACGTGCACATCCTTCACATGTACCCCTGAACTTAAAATAAAAGTTGAAGGAAAAAAAAAAGAAGACTTACTCTTATTGTTCCAGAGAAAGAAAGAGTGAGAGTTGCAAGCAGCCGATTTCAACCCAATGTAAGTCAATTCAATTCAATAAATATTTTTGGTGTCTAGTATTTGCCAGAAATATTTTCTGGCACTGGAGATAAAGCAGTGACCAAAATGGACAAAAGTTCTCCTCTCATCGAGTTTACATTAATGCAAGAGAGATAAATAACAATACATAAATATGTAATATGTCAAATGTTGAGGTGATATACCCTAAGAAGAAAAATACAGCAAAGTACCAGCAACAGTCAATTGAGAACAAAATTTTTTAAAGATGCCAAAGCAAATTGCATCAAAAAGCATCAAACATCTAAGAATAAGTCCAGCAAAATATGTGCAAGACTTCTACACAGAAAACTGTAGGAAGCATTAGTAAGAGAAATTAAAGAATACTTAAATAAATAGAAGGCTATACTACGTTTGCAGATTGGAACTCTAAATATTATCAGGATGTCCATCTTTTCCAAAATCGACCTATAGATTCAATGTAATTCCCTCAAAATTAAGGGGTGTGTGTGTGTGTGTGTGTGTTGATCAGGTGATTCTAAAAATGTATACGAAAGTAAATGCTCACAGAGAGGCAAGGTGAACTTAAAGAAAAATAAAGTTAAAGAACTTACTGTACCAGATTTCAAGACTCATTATAAAGCCACAATAAATAAGACAGTCTGGTATTTTAGCAAAAGAACAGACAGACAGGCTGATGCGATACAAAAAAGAGTAAAGAAACAGACCCACACGTATACTGATACTTTATTTATGACAACGATGACACAGAGCACTAGAGGAAGGTGGATATTTTCAATAAATGGTGCCGAGTCAACTGGATATTCACTGGAAAATAAATGAAATTTCACCCATACAAAAATCAATTCCAGGTGGGTTTTAGATCTTAACGTAAAAGGCAAAATAATAAGGATTTTAAAAGATAACATTGGAGAATATATTCGTGACTTGATGTAGGCAAAGTTTTCTGAAGCAGGACCAAAACACACTAACTATCAAGAAAAAGATTAATAAATTGGACTACACTAAAAATAAGAACTTCTATTCATAAAAAGGCACTATTAAGAGAGAAAAAAGGCAAATCACAGAAATGGAAATTATATTTGCAGTATCTATAGTCTTAATAATTAAAGAGTAAATTTTAAATGTTTTCACCACAAAAAATGTTAAGTATCTGAGATGATGAACATGTTAACTAGCTTGACTTAATTATACACATTGTGTTAGCAAATTATAAAATCACTTTGTACCCCGTAAATTTACATAATTATAGATTGGCAATTTACAATTAAAAATCTATATTTGACAAATAACCTACACCTAAAATATAAAAGGAACACTTACATATCAGTTTTTTAAAAGAGAAATAACCCAATTTTTTAAAGGAAGGAGAGAAGGAAAGACAGGCTTTTCATTGAAGAGACTATCCAAATAGTCAACAAACATTTAAAAAGGTATTTAGCTTCACTAGTCATCAGGGAAACACAAATTAAAACTGCAATGAGATACCACTTTACACCAGCCAGTGTAATAAATAATCTTTTTTTTTTTTTTTTTTTTCCTGAGACGGAGTTTCACTCGTGTTGCCCAGGCTAGATTGCAATGGCACGATCTTGGCTCACCACAACCTCCATCTCCTGGGTTCAAGTGATTCTCCCGCCTCAGCTCCCCGAGTAGCTGTGATTACAGGCATGCACCACTACACTCGGCTGATTTTTTTGTATTTTTAGTAGAGACGGGGTTTCTCCATGTTGGTCAGACTAGCCTTGAACTCCCGACCTCAAGTGATCTGCCCGCCTCGGCCTCCCAAACTGCTGGGATTACAGGCGGGAGCCACCACGCCCAGACATAAATAATCATTTTTTAAAAGATTATACCAAGTGTTGGTAAGGAAAAGGATACGTAAGAACTCTCATTTGCCACTGGTGGAAATGTAAATGAGTATGACCACTTTGAAAAATTCTTTGGTAATATCTTCTAAAGCTAAACATACATACCTTCTGACCCTGTAATTCTACTGCCATATATTGCTCAACAGAAATGCAAGCACAGGCACACCAAGAAGTAGCTACATGAATGTTGATAGCAGCATTATTCATAATAGCTTAAAACTGGAAGCAAACTTGAATGTCCATCAAGAGTAAAATCGTTCAATAAATTGTGATACAGTCATACAACAGAATATTATATAGCAATGAAAAGGGAAAAAAAGCTACTGCAAAATACGGTTGAATCTCACAAATGTTGTTGAAAGAAGCTAGACCAAAGGAGTATTTACTAAATAGTTATATTAATACAAATATAAATGACATATAGTGTTATATATCAGGTTAGTGGTTACTCTGTGGGTTTTACAGAATGAAAAAGGGTATGGAGGGTTTCTATAGTGCTATTCAAGTTGTACAGATTTATACATGTGTGCTATATTTCAATAAAATAAGTAAATTAAAACAAAACAAAAAATAGGCTGGCAACTGAGTTTCTTAGAGTAATCCAAGAGGAGTTAGGGCTGTGGGTCAGAGATTGAGAAAATGCTACACTAATGAGACAGGAGACTGGGAATCCAGAAGGAAAGACAGTCAATGAGAAATTCACAGTATTAGGATTGCCTAAAAGTTTTTAAAGAACAGAGAATTTAATGTTCACTTTAAAACTGTGTTCTATTATGACTGTAATCCCAGCTTTGTGGGAGGCCAAGGTGGGTGGATCACTTGAGGTCAGGACTTCAAGACCAGCCTGGTCAACATGGTGAAATACCATCTCTACTAAAAACACAAAAACTAGCCAGACATGGTGGTGAGTGCCTGTAATCCCAGCTACTCACGAGGCTGAGGCAGGAGAATCACTTGAACCCGGGGGGTGGAGGTTGCAGTGAGCCGAGACAGTGCCACTGCACTCCAGCGTGGGTGACAGAACAAAACTCAGTTTCAAAAAAAAACAAAAATAAAGGAAGGAGAAGAGTGCCCCAGACTGAGAGAGAACGAAATGCAAAGGTCCAACACAAGGTATGCTGGGCACATCCAAAGACCAGCAAGGAAACCAGTGTGTGTGAAGCCAACGAAGATGGTAGGGAGAAGATCAGAAACATAGCCAGGACCCACATGATGCTGGCCTTAATGGACCATGAATTTTACTGAATTTCACTCTGAGACAGGAATCCATTACAGATATGGTTTTCAGCAGAGAAATGATCGAATCCAAGTTTATTTTTAAATGTATCATTGCAGTTGCTTTGGGAAGAACCACCAGATAGGAGGTCTTCTAAGAGAGAGATGAGGCCAGCTTGGATAGGGCTGGTAGTGGTGGAGGTAGGAAAAAGAGGTTGAGTCTTGATGTATTTTGAAAGTCAGGCCGTCAGCACTTGTGGCTGGTTGGAGATGGTGCGTGAGGAAAGAAAAGGCATCAGATGTGTCTCAGGAAAAAGCTTCCTAATCCAGTCGAACAAGCTTCCCCTGATGCAGCTCCTCCAGTGGAAGCACTTAGTCCTTCCACTAGACTGTCTGAATGATCTTTTCCCTCCAGCTTATCCTCCAAATAGGTTCCCAAGTGGCTTTCTGTTCTTAGCAATCACGGGCCCAGGTGATGTCTACACACCAAATATTCTTGAACCATAAGGCAATCAGATTACGGTTTTGTACATTATGAATTTTCAGACTTCATGGTTTCAAAATAAATTTCCTATACCAAAAATACTTTTTAACTGCTGGTGACCCTATGTACCCATTTTCCCCCGCACATCCATTTTAATACTGGTCCAAAGGATTAAAAATAAATAGCAAGGGGAGCTGCCTTAGCGGAAACAGAGGCCACAAGATATGGAATTTGGGGATAAGAAATGCCGGAACACGAAAGGAAGTAAGAACAGCCCCATCATCTTGGCCCTCGGGATGTTACGAATAGAGGGAACACCAGAAGAAGGTGTAAGGGAGTAAATGATTGACGTGTAAACAAACATCTCAAATGTTGTCTCTTTCAAAAGTTACTTTAGAGAGAATCTACTAGTGTGTCTGAAATTGGTGGGTTCTTGATCTCACTTACTTCAAGAATGAAGCCGCAGTCCCTCGCGGTGAGTGTTACAGTCCTTACAGATGGTGCGTACGGAATTTTTTCCTTCAGACTTTCATATGTGTTTGGGGCTTCTTCCTTCTGGTGGGTTCGTGGTCTCTCTGTCAGGAGTGAAGCTGCAAACCTTCGTGGTGAGTGTTACAGCTGTTAAAGGCAGCACATTTGGAGTTGTTCGTTTTTCCCGGTGGGTTTGTGGTCTCATTGGCTTCAACAATGAAGCTGCAGACCTTCGCGTGGTGACTGTTACAGCTCATACAGACAACGTAAACCCAAAGAGTCAGCAGCAGCAAGTTATTGCAAACAGCCAAAGAACAAACCTTCCACGCTGCGGAAGAACTCCCTACCAGCTTGCAGCTGGCGGGCTTAGGTAGCCTGCTTTTATTGCCTTATTTGGCCCCACCCGCATCCTGTGGATTGGTCCATTTTACTGAGAGCTGATTGGTCCACTTTACAGAGAGCTGACTGGACCGTTTTGACAGGGTGCTGATTGGTGTATTTACAATCCTCTAGCTAGACATAAAAGTTCTCCAAGTCCCCACTAAGTTAGCTAGATACAGAGTACCAATTGGTATATTTACAAACCCTGAGCTAGACACAGAGTGCTGATTGGTGCGTTTACAATCCTTGAGCTAGACACAGAGTGCTAGACAGAAAAGTTCTCCAAGTCCCCACTAAGTTAGCTAGACACAGAGTTAGCTAGATACAGAGTACCAATTGGTGTATTCACAAACCTTGAG
>NW_012100654.1:4969190-4998222 GCF_000951045.1 Mandrillus leucophaeus | reverse complement strand
CACTGGGCCTCAAGCGCAGCGCGCAGCCCGGGTTCCCGCCTGCCTGCGCCTTTTCCTCCACACCTCCCCTCAAGCAGAGGGAGGCGGCTCTGGCCTCAGGCAACCCAGAGAGAGGCTCCCATGGTGCTGTGGCGGGCTGAAGGGCTCCTCAAGCGCCGCCAGAGTGGACGCGGAAGCCGAGGAGGCGCTGAGAGTGAGGGCTGCTAGCACGTTGTCACCTCTCACTAGTGCTCTGTTAATTATACATGGTCACAGAGGTGCTGCTATTGTTCTCAGCTTACTTGGAACTCTTCTTTGGGAGCTGTCCAAAAGCAGTGAATGTAACTTACACTAAAATCTGTGTTTCTAGAGGTCAGATTCCTGGGAAGCCCTGCTGTCAAGAATCCCAGATTCTCCTGGTTGGCAGGAACTTTAAAGCTTCTAGCCATAGTGTTTGAGCTCCCAAGGCAGTCCTTCAGCATCTTCCCAGGCAGCCATAATTCACTGTGGACAGAAACCTGCCTGTCATTCCTTCTATCCACTGGTCATAATAGAGTATGAAATTTAAATATCACTGGTCCTATTAGTTCTTTTATATCTTTCATTCAAGTTGCTCATTTTTCTCACATAAGAAAATTTACCTTAAATGGAAACCACATCACTTTGTAAGTGGAAAACTATGTCAATTGGAACCTAACTGCATAAGGCGATGGAAGAGAAAGTGATGATATTAAATTCTACTTAGGAGTTGTTGCCTAGCAAAGGTTCTGAGCGAGAGGCAAGCTCTCTCTTTGTTAAAACAGGAGATTGCCAAGTATTATACAGGGGTGCAAAGACAAATACCACAAAAATGATACTCCTTCCTTGACGTAATCCATAGGAACAAAAAAAGTGAGAAGGGCATATCTTTTTTCACCTTGTGATCCACTGTTATCTAATTTTATTGTCTGTGTATCACCCAATACCATGCTTCCAATCTCTACTGGAAGATGTACACACTGGGACACACTGGTAAAGTGATCAAGCACCAGGACTGTAAGTCAAGCTGATTTGGTTCAGCTCTTGGCTCTGCCAACTCCTAGCAGCCCAACCCTAAATACTGGAAACTGTATGCATAGTTTCTTCATCTTTACAATGGAAGCAATAATAGATCTTCAGAGTAATGCTTTCTTAAAGATAGTGCCCAGATTTGGACATTATGCCCAGGTGTAACCTGACCATTGAAGAGGATGAGTTCAGCCTAAGATTGCAGCCTCATTCAGGTTTTGAACTGAACTCATTCAGCCTTTGGGTGTTCACAAGATTGTGCTTGTAGCCAACTAAAATAAAATCTAAGATATTTTGATGTACAGCACTACTGAGCCACATCCCCCATTACCAACTTGTATTGCTAGGTGTTTCGGCCTGAGGGAGGACTTCACATTTATTCCTATTAACTAGATTTTCCTCCTTCCCTGGTTCTTTGGCATTTGCTCAGCTCCTTCTCGTACGCTGTATTTGAGGGAAAGGAAGCCAAATGGGTAGAATTGGGCCCATAATGAGGATGTGTTTGACATGCTGGATTTGAGTCTGTGTTCCATTGAAGAAAAGAAATGGAAACTTTGTTGAGTATCCATTCTGTACTAGGCACTTTCCTTGACTATTTCATTGAACACTCCAAGGACCCCTTGAGGTAGATGTTATGGCCGTTTTGCAGAGAAGAAATCTGCATTTTTATTTGAAGTTATTAAACATGGGTAAATGACCCAATTTTCTGCTTTTTGCTTAACAATAATTTGCAAACATTTTATCATGTTACTTCATGTTTCCCTTTTTTTCTTTATAAATAAATACATACTCCCTCCTTATTCTAAAAAGAATTTGAAGCACTTCTGTCTTGATGTTTATCATTTTAACGGTTGTATAATATCCCATTAAGTCACCCTAATTTACTCAACCAGTTTCCTACTGTTGACAGTTTGGCTCTGTTTACTTTTTGTGGTTTTTAATTTTTTTTTCTGTAGTAAATGATCCTGCTAAAAAACATCTCCGCATGAATGTTATTTTGTTCTGGAAATTTCCCCAAGCATGGAATACTGCATTAAAGGGGATATTTTTGGTGTTTCTTTATAGAGACTAGCAAATTGCCCACCCAAAGGAGTATGCTTTATTTGAGGGTAAAAAGCCAAACACACACACACGCACGCAAATGGTTTTCTACAAAAGAAATTAATTTTCCACTTATTGATAAAATATTCTAGTGTTGTGATGGGTGGCAGGCACCTTGCCAGGGGCTAGGGACAAGGATAAGCAAGGCCAGGTCGGGGCCTCCAAGCAGCGAGCTGTGGAGTCGGGTAGAGTAGACCAAGAGCAACAGGCGCCTGGCTGCAGCCAGGGAGGATCGCGCGCCCTTTCGCGCAGGAGAGTGGAAGCAGGGAGCTGTTTGTCAGCACCGAGGTAACGCTTGACCTGAGTCTTGCACAATAAGTAAGAGTTTGGGCACGCGATTTGTATTTATTTTATTGTGAATCTCTGGCCTTATATCAGAAAAAAAAAAATTGTGCCACCCTCGGCACAGAGAACGTTGGTGGCGTCGTAAGCCCTCTAAGTCTCTTTCCATCGCCAAGGAGTAGGGGTCCGGGAAGAGGACCTCCCCGACAGCAGGCAGCAGGAACAGGATTTGGGAGCCGGGAACCCCTGGCTCGGCACGGAAGAGGGCAGGAGAGGACCTGAGCGCGGGGCTCACCGTCTGCTGGGAACCCGAGCCGGCGTGTGGCCCTCGGGGAACGGAAGACGCGCCCTCAGCGACCCTGAAGAGTCAGCTAAGCTATCTGCGGGCTAAGGAGACGGTGAGGGAACGGGGACTAACTGGGGTGGGGGTTAGAGGGCAGCTCGAGAGTGGGCTCCAAGGGGAGCTGGGCTCAGCAGTCCGGGACCCCGAGGGGGCAAGCGGGCGGGGAGCACGAGAGGGGCGGAGCTCCGGGGCCGGGGCCGCCGCGGCTGCCCAGAGGGTCTGCGGGGGCTGCTGCGGCCGGTCCCGAAGGCGGGCGCAGGGAGTGCAGTGAGCCATGCGCGCCTCTCCGAGACCGTGACCTTGGCATAGGGAGCAGGGTCCGCGCGCCGTCCTGAGATCAGACACAAGCCCAGCCTTGTGAAGACCCACGGCCGAGGGGCTGGAGCTGCCTCTGTGCGAGGGAGCCCTGGCCAAGGCGCTGGTAGGACCAGGGAACCTGAGGAGGGCGGGTGGAAAGCGCCCCCAGTGGGGGAGGGGCCGTGGCGGGGTCTGGGGGCCAAGGGCTCAGGGCCGAACGAGGGGCATACGCCGGAGCAGCTCCAGCCTGGGAGCATTGGGCGTGAACGTGGGGGAAAGTAGGGACCACATTATAGGATCAAGGCTTTCCCCGGCTCAGAACTGGACTGTTCAGTGTCCCCTAGAAGGGGCAGCGGGTCACCTACGCCAATGAACGGGAGTGCACACCAAAACGCCTGCCGTCGGTAGTTTCTTGTGCCTCAGCCTTGCTTCTGCCTGTGATGTAGTCAGAAAGGACTCGCTTTCCATGTGTTAACAAGGGGACAGGTAGCTTCACAGAGTGTATGAATATGGAGGGGGGGGCCACAGCGTCAGCTCTGGCCCCAGGGGCCGTCAGTGTCCCTGCAGAATTCCTGGTCCAAGCCGCCAGAATTCCTTGGGGACTTGCTTCAGTGGCATCAAATTAGACTGTCAGTTCCCGGGGCCTGATCACCAGCCTCCGTATGTATTTCCTGGGGAGAAAATGCATACCAGACTGATGGAGTCTTATCATTATTTTAACATTATAGCTTTCAATAGATAACATGCATATATTTATTTTTTAAGTCAAATAATACAAACATTTATCTTCTAGAGGCACTGCCTGCACTAGCATGTGTCTATTGCTATCTCCTTTCTATACTCATAACCTTTCACACTCTACATGTTCTGTCGCCGTCTTTTGATTCTTTATCCAGAAAATGATGTCACCACCACTGCCCACATCCTTTAATCTCCAGTGTTCCTTCTCGCAACGCCTATCTTGTCCTCAAATGTTTTTCACAAGGTGTTCCTCAGGGTAGGGAGCCCACTAACGAGAAGACATTTCATTTACTTGCTTCAACTATCCCAGAGATCTGAAGAAAAGGCACATTGAGGAACAGTCCATGACAAGTTCTAAACACACCTATCTTTCCCCTTAAACTGGATCTTCCAAGTGCAGTTTAGGTAGTCTGTTATTGAGAGGAAATAATGCAGGCTGTTTTCTGAAATGCTCTGGATTTCCAGAACTTAACACCACAGTAGTTCCTATTCCTTAAAACAGAACTTCATCAGTCACACCTTGCTGTTGCTTTTCCCGTCTCCATTCCAGGATCCCCTAACTGGCATGCCTAGGATTTTTTCCTCTGTAGGAACCTGGGACACCGGGTGCTTTATACCTGCCTGGGAGGTGTTCCATGAAGGGGTTGAGGGACAAAGCTTTGTGGTGGACAAGGTGGGAGGGGAAGATGTAGGGGAAGTTGGAGGGGAAGTAGGAAGGAAGAAGCAGGCCAAGACCCTTGAGTACAGAAGATTCCTCAAGCACAGAGCCCTGTCATTTAGGAACAGTCCCCATATAATTTGCTAAGAGACCACACATGCGGGTTACTTCCTGCCAACAATCAGTACAGTCAGCTCTGTTTCAAGACTTCTATGTTAGGCCAAAACATAGTAAGTGAAAACAATCAGCAAATCAACCAGTTTTTGTCTCTATGATAAAACAGAGTGGTTGAAACTAAATTAATTAAAAAATTTTTTTTACTGAATTAGCGGGTTCTTTAGGAGCTGTGTCCATTGTTTAAAATCACCTAATAGGTACTCCAGTCTCCACATTTTTCCTTTATTTTGTTTATCTTTTCATATTGCATAACCTTGAACTGGATCCCAACCATGTCAGAAAGTTCAGGCTGATTAGAAGCTGCCGCTTCTAAGACTTTTTGGTGGGAGATAGTGGGGAGGAGAGGATGAGAAAATAATGACTGATCCTTGTGATAGGGTAGGTGTATAATGAAGAGGAAGAAGTTGACTACAAGTTTGAGACTGGTGAGGAGTCGCATATAATTCTTAAGGTAACAGGGCAATGAGTAAGAAGTAAACAAAATTGTTCATCATTCATCATTCAAAATGTTTATAGAGTGCCTGGCTATGTACCAGTCACTGGGAACTAAAAGGTATATAAAACCAGGTGAGGTCCCTGCTCTCCTGGAGCTTACAGATGCTTTGAGGTGGCAGCTGTTAGAAAAATAAATATTGACTATATGTTATTACAAACTAAGATAAACTGTCTAAAGGAAAGAAACAAAGTTCTTTGAGGGTTTATACAAACTGAACTGTGAGACCAGGGAAGGCTTTCTCAAGGAGATCTCCCTTGAGCCAAGATTCAAAGATGGAGAGGAAGATTGAGGATATATTTGTTGTTGACATAGGACCAGGATGTATCCATTAAGAATAGTGTTTGGCTGCTAGTCATTAAGAAGACTGACTGCCATGTGACATTTGCTGTACTACATGAGCACATATGCCAACTTGGCATTTTTGGCACTTTGGGAAAGAATGCTTCTTTATCACAGTATCAGAGTATCAGTTGCATTGTCTTCAGTTGGTCATGGTTTATCATTGCTGTATTCTTGCTTTATAATTAAATGTTTCGATTAACATTATTCTTATCCATTTATTATACTGTGTACAACAAAATGTATGTATTGCAGTTCAATTGTGAATCATCCATATTCCCATTAATAAGGTAAATATATATAACCCTGATACCAAATATGGTTTATACACTGACTGTTCAATGTTATCACTAAATAGATTTTTTAACAGGTGAAAATAGGTGTGGCAGGTGGACTGAAATATCTTCCCTCCATCCCTAGCCACTGCTCTAATTGGGAGGATGCCAGAATTTTTCGATTATTCTAAAGCTTCGTGATCCTTTTCAAAGATTCACATACAGCTCTTCAGTAAAGAAAAAAAATCACCAATTGCACTGATGCTGTAAATATAAATCTCACAAGGTAATTCCTGGGGTGCTGTAACCAAGCAACATATTTAACATTCAAACAAATATTTTTATTCATTCAACAGTGTTTACAGTAAACCTTTTATGTGCCCAGAACTGTGCTAGATACTATAATTAAAATTGATTACTAGGACAGAGTCCCAACATTTAAGGAGTTCATAGAAGTCTAAGAGAAGGAGTCATGCTCATCCATGTGCAGGTAGTATTGTGTTCATTACAATGAAAGCATAATCAGGGTATGTTGATGTATAAGGGAAGGGAGTGGTCAATTCTACCAAAAGAGGAAGGGTCAGGGAAAGGTTCTTGGAGGAGGTAATGCTTGAGTTGAATCTTGAAAGTTGAGGAGTTACACCAGGTAGACAAAAGAAGAAAGTATAATGGGAGAGAGATTCATGTACAAAAACAAGCAACCAACAACAACTGAACCAGAGGCATGAAACATCATGTCAAGTTCTAGGACCTGCAAGTGGTTCAAAGGAGCTGAAGCATACGGAGCCAAGAGGTAGGGAGGCTAGCAAGGTGGCTAAAGTATGCACAATGGGGTCACAGAAACAAAGGTTTGAGTCGTGGTTCTGCCACTTTCTATCTGTGGGATCTCAGTTAAGTAATTTAGCCACCGTATTTAAGTAATTTAGCCACAGTAATTAATGATAATGAAGGTAGTACTTCCCTCATAGGATTGCTGCAAAGATTCAGATAGATATGCACAGATTATGTACTCAGGAATTGTTGGCTATTCATTATTTATTCTAGGGCAAAGGAAGCTGCTGGAGGGTTTTACATAGAGGAATGAGTCCTGAGCATTTTTGCAATCACTCTGGCTGCATATGGATGCTGGGTTGAAGGGGGGTCATTTGGAACAAAGTAACCACTTAAAGACATTATAACCATTTAGATAATGGTAATGATGGCCTGAACCACAGTGGTCATGGCAGTAACCAAGAAGAAAATGAGCTAAATGCTTGAGATATCGCCAAAGTAGACTCCAGTACAGAACTAAGTTATTCATTAGATGTGGTCAGTGAGGGAGAGGATTTGAGGAGGTGAAGCCTGAGATTCTGGTCTGTTATCCTTTGATTCTGTCAATCAAGTGATCTTGGGATAGAAAAAAAGAAGTGAGTATCAACCAGGACTGGGGATCAGGAATCTGGGAAGTGCTTGTATACAGAGAACTTCATGATTGGTACCAAAAAATGCTATCTCTGATTCAGAAGAGCCCTTGACCATTTCTGTGTCTGAACATAAAATAGGATCAGTTAATCCATACCAAATATAATATCCATCTTCTCTCTATCTCTTTCTCTCTCTCTATTTCTGGGAGACTTTCAGTTCAAAGGGGATAGACATTAGACTTCACCTATTTGTCACTGCCTTGAAGTGACACATGTAACCCTCACTCATGCCTGGTACTGTTGGTTCAATTTTTGCCTGACACCAGCCTGATTCACTTTTTTCTCCTTTTTCTCATGTCTTCTCATATACAATAAGCACTAATTGAGGTGCCCACATGGACTTTATTAAAGTCCATGAGAATTAGAGGATTCAGGTAGTTCCTATTTCATAATGCAATGCAGTCTTGGTAACCACAGTATCCATTCATGAGGCAGGAAACAATACAGACATGTGTGATAGTGTTTGTTGAAAAGCTTTTGAGAGCTTTATTACTGTTTCTACCAAAGGTGGAAGTGCCGATTAAGGGTGTGCTTTTGGATTCAGTTGCTCAAACAACTGTATTATTACTCGAAGCCACAGAAATGAACATTATAATTAGGCAGAGCCAAATGAGTGAGATGGTCCAGTATGAAATGAGGAAAACAAGGTCTGCCTCTGCCATGGACAGTCTAGTTTGGTGGAAAGTGGGCTTTCTATCTCTGACCTTCAGCATGACATTAACCCAGCTGAGCCTCAGTTTTTAGTGGTGGACATTCCTTTGAGATCTGTCTTGTGACATTTAAATGAGTTAAATGTGCTAAATACAATGTGTGGCGTATGGTGGGTGCTTAACTAGCTCATATCCTTTGGCTCAGTTAATCCCCAGGGTCTTTCCTCACGTTGAAAAAACAGGAAGCGTGCAGATTTCTTGGGTTAAGTAACCTGAATTAATTTGTTTTAATGAGTTTTTCATCTATGATTGATTTTTTTTTCCCTGGAAACCAGGGTGGAAACCTGTTTTCCTCCACCCTCGGTGAATGCTTATCAGTGATGATGGGGGCAAAGGTAATATGATACCTGCAGAGAGGAAACTAATTTTAGCCATTCTTCCTTCAACAAATCTGTCACACACATGCAAGTAAAATTACTAACAAATAGAAAAATTGAGTAATTTGACTTCTTCCCCCCATATTTTCTGTTGGTAGAGTTCCTATTAAGCATATTTTTTGTTTATCTTTTGTTTTTCATGTAGGTACAAAGAAGCAGGTTCAAAGAAATTGTAGTTGTACCCCTCGATAATTGTTTGTCCTTAGGAATGAAGCTTTACTTTTCTCCTCTTAACAGAAGTTGACGGTTGAAAGAACTATATCTTTCATATACTTTTTCTAAATATTCTATAATTTGACATAAGCTTTTAGTTTAGTTTTGTTCACCAGTTGGGCCCCAAATGCATGTCAGATGTTGAGCTGGCACTGTGTACTCAGAGACAGCAGCTGTGGTGCCCAGATCTCCAGTCTGGTAGCCCTTGTGGGAGAGACTGGGTAGGAAGAGAAGTGGGGTGGAGAGTGCAAGCTGATCTTAAACAGCTGATGGGGAGGTTGGAGGGGGACACTCAGACTGAGGCTCTCTACCACAGCTTCAGGCTTCCAGTCCATCCAATCATGCGCTCCTTTGGGTCAAGATCTGGGTCTACTCATCCCTATGCCCCAAGCCCCTGCCCATTAGAGCCTTTATGTGCTAAGTGCTTGTCGATCAAGAGATTTGGGGAAAGGTAGTGAGGAGGCTAGGTGACCTCTTTTCACACTTTTTTTTTTTTTTTTTTTTTTTTGTGAGACGGAGTCTCGCTCTGTCGCCCAGGCTGGAGTGCAGTGGTGCGATCTCCACTCACTGCAAGCTCTGCCGCCTCCCAGGTTAACGCCATTCTCCTTCCTCAGCCTCCCCAGAAGCTTGGACTACAGGCGCCCGCCACCACACCCGGCTAATTTTTTTTTTGTATTTTCAGTAGAGACGGGGTTTCACCATGTTCGCCAGGATGGTCTTGATCTCCTGACCTCGTGATCCACCCGCCTCAGCTTCCCAAAGTGCTGGGATTACAGGCGTGAACCACCGCGCCTGCCCCACACTCTTAAAAATGAAAATAGTACAAGTAAAATTTATACTCCCTGCAATTATCAACCAATTTCCATTCATCCTCATCTTTTGAGAGGCAGTACACTACAGTGGTAATAGCCTGGGGCCAGGAATTAGACTACCTGAGCTTGTATCCCAGTTTGACAGCTCACTAGCTTTGTGACCTTGGGCAGGTTGTTCAACCTCTCTATGCCCCATTTTCCTCATCTGTAAACTGGAGTTATTAACACTACTTGCCTCTTTGTTCAAGCTCTTCAAGCGTAGACAGCGTGTCTTATTCAACACTGAAACTCCAGAATCCATCATAGTGCCTGGTACATTGGAGGAGCTGAATGAATGAATGAATGAACAAATGAATGAGTGACTTAGTGAATGAACAAATCTCAATATGTAGACTGCTATAACAGTCAGCAATTGACAAAGCACCCTCTTAATGTTAATTCGTTTGATTCCCAGAACATGTCAGGAGATAAATAAGGCAGCTGGGCAGGGAAGGTATTATCTCCATTTCACAAATTAGGAAAACAGGGTACTGAAAGGTTGGCTTGCCAAAGAAAGCACAACTATAAATAAAAGACCTGGTTAACGTTGCTGATTCTACTTACTC
Source organism: Mandrillus leucophaeus (assembly GCF_000951045.1). Classification (NCBI taxonomy): domain Eukaryota; kingdom Metazoa; phylum Chordata; class Mammalia; order Primates; family Cercopithecidae; genus Mandrillus; species Mandrillus leucophaeus. Next base: position 4,988,307 of record NW_012100654.1, on the reverse strand, counting down.
CTAGCTGTCTGCTCTTCTCAAGATTCGGCTGCCTCTCCACCCTATACAGATTTCACAGAACTCAAAGGATGTCCACCAGCAAAAACGAACACACATAGCTTATTTAGCTTTCTGAAGAAATTAGCTTCTTACTGTAAATACACTCGGTCAAGTTAAAACTTAAAGTTACAACTTGAAGTTTGCAATGTTTTTATTTTTTGGAGAGGGGAGCAGTGGATATTTTGTAAGAATGAGGAAGTTCTTTCGAAGTAAGAAAGTAGCAGAGAATCATGAAGGAAAATATTGGTAGATTTCATTACATAAACATTTAAAACACTTGGAGTTTTTTTGGTTTTTTTGTTTTGTTTTGTTTTGTTTTGTTTTTTTGAGATGGAGCCTCACTCTGTCACCCTGGCTGGAGTGCAACAGTGTGATCTTAGCTCACTGCAACCTCCGCCTCCTGGGTTCAAGCAATTCTCCTGCATCAGCCTCCCAAGTAGATGGGATTACAGGCACACACCACCGTGTCTGGTTAATTTTTGTATTTTTAGTAGAGATGGAGTTTTACCATGTTGCCCAGGCTGGTCATGAACTCCTGACCTCAGGTGATCCACCTGCCTCAGCCTCCCAAAGTGCTGGGATTACAGGCATGAGCCACCATGCCTGGCCAACATTTAAAATACATGTGTATAAAAAGTTATAATTACATTAAAATGAAAATAAACTCAAAAAATTGTGCAACAAATATGCCAAAAGGTTCAAATTTGTAAATATAAAGAGTTCATAGAATTTAACAAGAAGAATATTAAGACCATGGTTTCAAAAAAGTAGTCAAAGGATGTAATGGTTTTCAAATGAAGACAATCACATGGATGGCGAAACATACAAATATTTTAACTCTTCTTGAATAAGGGAAGCATTTTTACAAGGATATACCAATTTCCTTATCAGGAACATTAAGATGCTGAAGATAATGCTAGCGGAGTGGGGCACAACGGAAACTATCATAACAAATTACCTGGAAAACAATTACCTTAAAACTGTTCACAGCCTTTGACCAAAGAATTTCCACTTTGAGAACTGTATCATTAAGAAATTATCAGAAATATGGTTAAAGATTTATGCCCAATTATGTTCTTCACAATGAGTATTTGAAACTGAAACACAAGAAAAAGCCTGAGTCCAATAATAAGGGAATAGTTAAATATAGTGTGATGGATAGGAAGCAGCATAGGCTAGCAGCTGAAAGCAGGGATTTTGAGTCTTACCACCTGGATTCAAATTCTGGCTCTGTCATGTGTTAGCCCTGTAACTTTGGAACCTCTCCAGGCCCTACTTTTTTCATCTGTACAATGGGGACGATAAGAGTATCTAACATATAAGGCTGTTATGTGGCTTAAATGGGTTCATACAGGTCTACACTTCCAAAATCCTCAAAGCTCTAAACACCTAAAGGTTTTATGTAACTTAGTTAGCAGCAAAACATCAATGAACTGACACAAATCTACTTTATTCCATTTACTGTGACTGGATTTGGCAGATATAATCAATGTTAATCCTTTTCCATAGTTTTACCTTTCTTGCAGAATCTCCACGATTTTCTTTATGAATTAATAACAATCTTACACATTTGAAAAGACTAATTTTGAAGTCAAAGCTAACTAGAGGGCAGGTATATGTATTTTGAACTAATCTCTTGGCCAAGAAACTTTCCCAAATCCTCCATCCCAGGGCTCTCAAACTTTAAGGTGGGGAATATTCTTAACACATAGATTGCAGGATGTCCGTCCCCTAGAAAATCTGATTAAGTGGGTCTGGAGTGGGGGCCAAATGTATGTAGTTCCTGCAAGCTCCCAAGCAATGATGGTGAGGCTGATCCATGGACATCTCTTCTCTCTGCTCTTCTCACGATCCAGCTGCCTCTCCAGCTTACAGAGATTTCATGGAACTCCTGTCCACCAGCAAAAATGAACATACATAGCTTATTTAGCTTACTGAAGAAGTGAACTTCTTACTATCAATATGCTCAGTCAAGTTAAAATTTAAAGTTACAACTTGAAGTTTGGAAAGTTTTTAACTTTTGGAGAGGGGAGCAGGTAGCCCCACTCTAATCCACTCCTTCTTTAATTTTCATCACCCCTCACATTGTACCTTTTTGTTTGAACCTTTTCATTTCTGAAAATCTTTGATTTTTTTTTCATATTATCATTCTCCTATTCTCTCATTTCTGTTTGCTTATTTGTTTGTTTTTTACAGAGTCTCACTCACTCTGTCACCCAGTCTATAGTGCAGTGGGGCAATCTCAGCTCACTGCAACCTCCACCTCCTGGGTTCAAGCAATTCTCCTGCCTCAGCCTCCCAAGTAGCTGAGATTACAGGCATGCACCACCATGCCCAGCTGATTTTTGTACTTTTGATAGAGACAGGATTTCACTGTGTTGGCCAGGCTGGTCTCAAACACCTGATCTCAAGTGATCCACCTGTCTTGGCCTCCCAAAGTGCTGGGATTACAGGCATGAGCCACCGTGCCCCGGCCCTATCCTCTCATGTCTATGGTGTGCTTTTATTTCTAGGAATAGTAATGTAATAAAATTATTTATCAGTTTCTGAGTACTTACCATGTGCCAGTAACACAGTTAAAAGTGGAAAGTTTCTTGGCCAAGAGATTAGTTCAAAATACATATACCTGCTCTCTAGTCAGCTCTGACTTCAAAATTAGTCTTTTCAAATGTGTAAGATTGTTATTAATTCATAAAGAGAATCTTGGAGATTCTGCAAGAAAGGTAAAACTATGGAAAGGATTAACATTGATTATATCTGCCAAATCTAGTCACAGTAAAGTAACACAGTTACTACAGTTACTTTATTTTTTTATCCTTCCGACAACCCTGAAAGGAGGGTTATTGGAAGGGTTTTTATACTTTATCCTTTTTATCCGGGAAGGGATAAAAACCCTCCCGATAACCCTCATTTAAGTGATGAGAAGACTGAAGTCCTAGGCCTGAGGGTTTGTAGGTGGTAGAAACTAGTCATCTTGGCCCCAAAACCTAAGCTCTTTTCATTTCACTGTCCTGCCCATTTCACATGGTGGTACACATCCCCTGCTCTCCAGTCTACCTGCCTTCTCATTCCTGCCTCCACTACTTAATTCCTGCAGAGTCCCCAGCTTGGAAACCCCTATCTCCTTATCACCTATTCAGGTACCAATCTAGGCCTTCTATAACGTGAAGTGTTCCCAAATTTACTTGCACAGCCCACACTTAGCTGCATCTGTTGTTCCTAGTTGGCCATTTATCATATATGCATTTGTTTTTTTACACCAAGGGATTTTTGTCTTCCTAACTAGATTTAGAGCTCCTTGAAAACAGGGCCCGTCTCATGCATCTCTGTGTTCCCCTTGGAACAACCATGGTGAGGACTGATTGCCTCCTTCACCCCCCCTCCCACTTTCTACTCTTCTTCTTTCCTGTCCCCCCACTCACCACTTGTCCCTTCCTATCTTGGTGAAATCAAACCACACTAACAAGAAGGCAAAAAAATAGGCCAGATTTCACCCTTCCTAATCTCCTTCCCTGTGTGTGGTTTGTTAGTGTTTGCCTTGTGGTTCCACAATGTCATGAGAGGGAAGTTTTTTTATGAGAAGGAACTTTTCTCATGAATGTTATGAGAAGGAACTTTTCCTCTACTTGGCAGAGAGGTACTAGCCATGTCTTATAACCCTTGGCTCTCTTGAGGGTTTCCAGAACTCCCTTCCCTCCTTCCATGTTTATTCAAATTCCATTTTCATTATTGTACTTCCCAGTTTCACCCAACACCCATGTTATCATCCAAGTATATTTCAAGAGTCCTTGCCTACCCATTGGCAGCTTATACATCTATGGAGCTACTTTCTGCAGTGAGATCTGCTGGGGCCAGCATGGCCAACACATTCATTTGGTCCGTACACTTTGATTATATTCTTCCCTGCCCCCTCCCTTCCTCTTCCTCCTCCTTTCTTCTTCTTACTCTTTCCTCCTCCTCCTCCCCCTACTTCCTGCTCCTCCTCCTTCTCCTTTTTCCTCCTCCATCTCTTTCTTCAGTTCCCTCCATCCCTCCCTTCTCCGTCTTCCTGAGGTTATTACTTCTATTATTCGTTGGGCAGTGTTATCAACCCACTATGACAGGACTCAACACTCAGCTTACACATTCCAGAGCTTGTAATCTCCATTTTGTAATTTTCCCACAACTTGTCATTATTTCCTTGTAACAGGGTTACAGAGCAGCTGGGCCTCCCAGCAAAAGGGTGAGATTTCCTGTGGTGCTTTCATTTCCTCCCCATCCGTTTAGTACAAAAGTGCTGGTTGTGTTTGTGTTACAGGCTCATGTAGCTACACTGCTACACTGACACCACCACTATTGCATAATTTCAGATTGAATTAATTTTTTGTTCAAACGGGTTTTTTCTGACCCATATTTATGAACCAGCTTTGTGGTGTTCTTGTTGCTTTCCTTTGGTGTGCTCTGTAATCTGAATTTCTTCTCTTTGTACCTCATTCCACGTGCTATTCTTGGTAGTTGTCATACTGGAATACTAGGGGAAAAAATTATCCTGAGGAATATCATTTACTATTTATTTAGTGTTGACAATGCGTTAGGCATTATGCTAAAGATTTTATACATTGCTTAGTTTACCTATCAAAAATTTTAGGTAGTTATTATCCCAGTTTACATGGGGAGACTGAAGTTTAGTCAGATTAATTTGTCTGAGGTCTCATGGCCAGTAAGTGGAACACACTAGATTCAAAATCAGTTCATATCATTCCAAAGCCCATAGTCAAAAATGTAGTTTATGGGATCTTTTAACTCACCTTTTAAAAATGTAATGAGTTTTTCAATAGCTGTCTCATACCCTGCTGTGGGAGTATAAATGAATACACTCTTTCTGGAGGGCAATTTAGCACTACATATAAAAAGCTTTTTAAAATATTCTTATCCTTTAATCTAACAATTCCCATGCCTGACTTTATGCTAAGGAAATAATCGTTAATATGTTCAAAGATTTTACCCTAAGGAAATTCAGGACGGCCATATTCATAATATGAAAAATTTGAAACAGGTTCTATGTCCAATAGAAGATAATTGGCTAAATAAAACATGATACATAATCAATTAAATACCAAGTAGTAATTATAAATCATGTGGGAAAAGACTATGTAGTGACATAGAAGTGTGTTTATGATATAAACACATGGTATGGTATGGTAAATAACATAAACATATAGTATGGTAAATAACGTATACAACATATGGTATGCTAAATAACATACCATAGGATTTCAGATTAAATCATTTTTTAACAAATAGGTACTACAAAATAAACTCAAAGGGAAATGATATCAAACTAGGACATGAATATGTAGCATATATTTAAAAATGTGAAAAGCTGTGAGTTGGAAGTAAGGTGCTGAAATTAAGACTAATTTTCATTTCTTCTTTTATCTTTTTTACTATGTAATAATTAATTTTTAGTTGACATTTACCTTTTTTTAACTTTTTGGTTTTGGTTTTTGGGGTTTGTTTTTCTTTTGTTTTGTTTTTGAAGCAGGGTCTCACTCTGTCATCCAGGCTGGAGTGCAGTGGTGAAATCACAGCTCACTGCAGCCTTGACCTCCCCAGGCTCAGGTGATCCTCCCACCTCAGCCTCCCAAGTAGCTGGGACTACAGGCATGCCCCACCAAGCCCAGCTAATTTTTGTATGTTTGGTAGTGATGGGATTTCACCAGGTTGCCCAGGATGGTGGTTATTTTTTTAATTGAAAAAATGTCTGCATGTTGTCCCCTTTGCTACCCCCAGTTTTACTGAGGTATAATTAACAGATAAAATTGTATATGTTTAAGGTGTATAATGTGATGATTTGACATATGTAAATATTGTGAAATGATTACTACAATCAAGTTAGTTAACATATCTATCACTTCACCTCAGTTACCTTTTTTTGTATATATGGTCACAACATTAAAGATCTACTCTCTTTGCCAATTTCAAGTGTACAATACAGTATTATTAACTACAACCAAGATGCTGTACATTACAGCTCCAGAATTTATTCATCTTATAGCTGAAAGTGCGTACCCTTTGACCAACATCTCTTTGGACTTCCATCTTGGGCATTTCCTCTGTTGGTGTTTTTATGCTAACTCCTTGGTCAATTTTTTGCCCACTAACCTGGTGGGTTGAACTTGGGAGCTAACCATTTGTCCTGGAAATATTGGCACAAAACTGAGCTTTTGTCTGGTGCTGTGTATCCTTGTGTGGTTCCAGTGGGAAATTCATAACTTGTTTGATCAAAACAAGCTAACTAACTAAATGTCCTTTCCGCTTCCCTCTGCTAGTTTTGTGAACCCCAGCAGCCCTTATTTTTTCCTCTAGAGTTTAGTAGCTATCTTTCTTAACCCTCACTCACATTGTGAAGAAAATTCTATGCTTTTTAAAAAATTACAAGACCTTTGACCAATGTTCATATTTACCAGTGTTCCCATTTTATATTTATAATTTCCCCCATAACCAAATAAGCATTTCTGTAGACACGAAGTTCTGTCTCCTCAGTTTCTTTAATAACTCTTTTTTTCTTAATTTGGGTTTTCATTTGTTTTTCTTCTCTTTTGACCCAGGGTGTTTCATTTGATCCAGTGTCAGGAGCAGGCCACTTCCCAACTGCCTTATGCTGTTGATTCAGATCGATCTCCTAAACTTATCACATCGCCTCCCCTTCTTTCAGGCTTCAAGATGTCTTTGCAGAGTGCCCCATTCCTTCTTCAGCTTTTCTTTCTGCTGTCATCACTTTGATCATCTGTCTGCCAGCTTTAGCTTCCTTCATTGATCCCCTTTCATTCCTCACCTATAAAGTCCACCTATCGGTCCCTCATCTATTTTTATTCTTCATTGACTGTTTCAACTGCTAGTCCTCAGTCTAATCATTTAAGCCTTTGATTTGGGCCTTCCCTGAAGCGTTTTTTCAGATCTTTTAAAAAATGTCTCATCACTCTGACTCCTCAGAGCTCTGCAAAGCTTTCTGACTCATGCCTTTTTCTTTAGGGCATAATCTATCATAGAAGGAATAATTAGCCTCAGAAGATAAAATACTGAAACAAGACATCAATTAGCATTCCTTCTATTAAAAAAAGATTAGAAAAAAAAGCAAGTCATAATAAAGAGCAAATTATCTGTAGCCAACTCAGAGAACAGGATTTATGACACAGAATTCCTACCTCTCAGAAGAAATGCTGAGGAGATAATCAGACAAATATTAAATAAGTACTTGAAAATAAGTAATTGCAATGTTATTTGTAGTAGTAAAAACTTCAGAAATATCTTAAACACCCAAGAGTAGATGATTGGCTATGTAAATTTTGACTCATGCGTACTGTGAATCACTAGGAGTCATTAAATATTATTATGTATTTATGATAATAAATATATATTTTTGAATAAAAAGTTGCAGACCAGAATGTATAATATGATCCCATTTCTGTAAAAATTATATATGTATGTGCATATATAATCACTGAAATAAGGTCTCTTGGTGATGAACTTTTTGAGGGATTTTCTATTTTTTGTTTCTTTTTGTTTCTTCTTTCTACTTTTCTACATCATTCATATATTTTACAGTTAAGAAATGTTGTTTTTCAGACAGATAAAACAACTACTAGTTTCTGAGTGAATTACATAGCTAACTTCATTTTTTGATTGTTCATTTTATATTTTCCTAACATTTTACTATGAAATTACTCAAAAAAATTTTGTCTGACTTTTTATTATAAAATTGTCATTCATACTAGAGGTAATACGTTATATATATATGAGAGGATATATATATATGGGGAATAAAGAATAATATAAAATGGACACCTCTATTCCCAAATTCAGCTTAAGAAAATTAGTTCTTTGAAACCTCTTTGTATTCCTAATCAAATCTTTCACGCTCTTTCCTCCAAAGAAGTAATCATTCCCAAATTTGTATTTCACATTCCCTCTTTTTATAGTTTTATGACATTTACATATTCAGTTCATTATGCTACTACTTGTGTTGCTGTAATGCACATTAGTTCATAAACAATAAGTAAATAAGGGAATTGTGTCAATATGTATGAAAGTCACATTGCTTATACAACATCTTTCCCGATACATAAATGATCTGTGACCACCAAGGAACTGCAGCTGCCTGCAGAGTACACTAACACAGCTGAATGCAGCAAGCTGTGAATTTCTGACATGGAACTCATCCACTGCAAGTTCTTCCTCTTGGGTCGCTTTGGCTTCCTATTCAATCTGAGAAGTGCTTATCACATAGTTCTTCCTGATCTTTGGGCATTTTATCCTAAGGTAGCTTCTTCAACCCTTCCTTTAACCTTCTCCTAACAAATTATCTTCCTTTTTTCTATAAGCTGAATTATTGTATTCACAGTGGTATTTATTTAATGTAAATGGAGAAAGTAGTATTTGTTGATTAAGAATGTAATTTGTCTTACAATTTTCCCAATGTTTTATTAGGATTTTTATTGTTTTATTAAATTCTGGTCACAAAATTATAGAGAAATTTTTTTTTCTGTTTTTCTGTATAAAAATAGTCCATAAACTGTTACTTTTAATCCTTAGGTTTGCAGAATATGAGGGTTTAAACGAAAAGGCTGATTTCATAGAAGTAAAAAGTAGAATAGTGGTTACTAGAGGGTAGGAAGCATGCGGGGGTGGGAGGTGATAACCAGAAGTTGGTCAAGTGGTTAAGGTATACAAAATTACTAGATAGGAAGAGCAAGTTCAAGTGCTCTACAGGACTAAACATGACTATAACTAACAACAATTTATTGTATATTTTCAAATAGCTAGAAGAGCAGTTTTTTGTTTTTTGTTTGTTTGTTTTTTTGAGACAGAGTTTCGCTCTTGTTGCCCAGGCTGGAGTGCAATGGCACAATCTTGGCTCACTGAAACCTCTGCCTCCCGAGTTCAAGCAATTCTCCTGCTTCAGCCTCCAAAGTAGCTGTGATTACAGGCATGAACCAACACACCTGGCTAATTTTTTGTATTTAGTAGAGATGGGGTTTCATCATGTTGGTCAGGCTGGTCTCAAACTCCTGACCTCAGGTGATCCACCCACCTTGGCCTCCCAAAGTGCTGGGATTACAGGCATGAGCCACCGCACCTGGCTGAAGAGCAGATTTTGAAAGCTCCCACCACAAAGAAATGATAAAGTATTGAGGTGATGGATATGCTAATTACCCTGATTTGATCATTACACATTTTATACGTGTATTGAAATATCACACAGTACCCCATAAAATGTATAATTGTGTGTCAAAAATCATAATAAAAGCAAAATAAATACACACATACATATATTACATTATACCAGAAACAGCTGTATCCCTAAACAATATATTGTTTAATGTTGCATTGTTTTGAGTTTTGTACAAATGGAGTCATGTTCTTTACATTTTTTCAGTTTTTTAAAAAAATGTATTATATTTGTGAGTGTAATCCATGCTAATGACTATCACTGTAGTTTATTCCTTTTTACTGCTGTATAGAATGTCAATGTATGAGTGTGCCAAAATTTATTTATCTGTTCTTCTGTCAGTGGAGCAGTTGGTATTTGCAGTTTCCTGCTGTTGTAAAAATGTTTGGCACCTGTACAAAGTCTTTAGGGAATTATACTTAGGAGTAAAAAACACTTATGTTTATTAGACAATCCTAAATGGATTTCCAAAGTGATTTTACCCATTTACACTTGTTCATTGGTGTAAGAGAGAGCACATCCTTGCCAACAGTTGAACCATTGCCAAATTGTTGTGTTTTCAATTTGATTACCAATGAATATGTGCTTCTTCTCTTTGTCCATTCATATTTTTTTCTCCATGTAATGCTTGTGAATATCTTTTGCCCATTGTTTTTCAAGTGGGAGGTTTCTATTTTTCTTTCAATAGGAATGCTGTATATTCTGGATACTAGTCTTTTCCATTTACGTTGCTGTAACTATCATCTTCCAATTTGTGGCTTATCTTTTCACTTTAGGTTCTTTTTATGAACAGTAGTTCTTAATTTAATGTAATTGAATTTATCATTTTTTCTTTCACCTTTTATGGCTTTTTTTGTTGTTTAAGAAATCTTCTTAAGAAACAGTTACAAAGACATTCTCTTACAATTTCTTCTAAATTCTTAAAAGTTTTTCCTATCACATTTAAATCTTCAAGGCATTTGCAATTGATTTTTGTGTATGATCTGAGTATAGATCCAAATTAATTTTTTCAACATGGATAACCAATTGCCTCAATAGTGTTACAAAATTGTCTGCCCTTTCTCCCCCCAATACACAGTACTATCTGTCAATTATCAAGTTCCCATGTATGCATGAGTCTGCTTCTGAGTTCTGTTCTGTACTGTTTGTCTTTCCTGCCATTATCAACTATCTCAATTATTCCAGCCAAATATTAAATTTTGGTAGCAGGTAGGGTGAGCCTCCCTTCTGTGTTCTTTTTCTTCTGAAGTATTGACTGTTTTCAGCTCTTTGCTTGTCCACATAACTTGTAAGAATCAACTAGCCAAGTTGTGCATTTGCGACGCACACATACACCTGTTGAGATTTTTTATTAGAACTGCAGTGAATTTGGACAGAGCTGACATTCCAACAATATTGAGCCTTCCTGTCTGTATGAACACAGAAGAGGCAGTCATGGGTTGCTTTACAATGGGAATATGTTCTGAAAAATGCATTGTTAGGTGATTTCATTTTTGTTCGAACATCATAGAGTACACTTACACAAACCTAGATGGTATAGCCTACTGGCACCTAGCTGTATGGTATAGCCAGTTGCTCCTAGGCTACAAATTTGTACAGCATGTGACTGTACTGAATTCTTGTTGGCAGTTGTAACACAGTAGTAACTATTTGTGTATCTAAACATATATAAACATAGAAAAGGTACAGTAAAACACAGTATAAAAGACCAAAAAAATGGTACACCTGTATAATAAGGTACTTACCATGAATGGAACCTGCAGGACTGGAAATTGCTCTGGGCGAATCAGTGAGCGAGTGATGAGTGAATATGAAGGCCTAGAACTCACTGTGCACTACTGTAGGCTTTATAAACACTGTACACTTAGGCTACACTAAATTTATCTTTAAAAATAGAGTAACTGTACTATGATGTTGGGATAGCTAAGATGTCACTATGTGGTAGGAAATTTTCAGCTCCATGATAATCTTACGGGACCACCACGGTATATGCAGTTTGTAGTATATGACTGTATTTAGATTTTCTTTAATGTGTTTCAGTATTTGAATTTTTCTCCATAAAGTTCTTGTACATTTTTTGTTATTTTCCATCTTTTCATTTTTAATAGATGAATAATAGACATACATAGTTTGTGGATACCTGTGATAATTTAATACATTCGTGTATTTTGTAAAGATCAAATCAGTGTACTTGGGATATCCATCACCTTAAATACTTGTCTTTTCTTTATGCCATTACCATTCCAATTCTTCACTTCTAGCTATGTTGAAATATACAATAGATTATTGTAAACTAAAGTCACCCTGCTGATCTATCTAACACTGTCTTATTTATTTTATCAAATCTTTTATTCGAACCCATTAATCAACTTCTCTTCATCCCTTAAGCCTCTGGTAGCCAGTAGTCTCCTCTCTATTTTCATGAAATCCACCTTTTAGCTCCCACATATAAATGAGAACATGCGATATTTGTCTTCCTATGCTTGGCTTATTTCACTTACTATAATGACCTCTACTTCCATCCATGTTACAGTAAATGACAGGACTTCATTCTTTATTATGGTTGAATAATATTCCATTGTGTACAGGTACCATATTTTCTTAATTTATTCACCCATTGATGGGCACTTCAGCTTGATTCCATATTTTAGCTAAGTGAACAGTGCTGCAATAAACATAGGAGTGAACATAAGAGTGCAGATATCTTCTTGATATATTGACTTTTTTAGATATCTATCCAGTAGTGGAACTGTTATATCATATGGTAGTTCTATTTTTCATTTTTTGAAGAACCTCCAAGCCATTCTCCATAGTGGCTGCACTAATTTACATCCTCACCAACAGTGTATGAAGGTTCCCCTTTCTCCACATTCTCACCAGCATTTGTTATTGCCTGTCTTTTTTATAAAAGCCGATTTAACTAGGGTGAGATAATATCACGTTGTAGTCCTGATTTGCATGTCTCTGATGATACATGATGTTGAGCATTTTGTCATATATTTGTCAATCATTTGTATGTCTTCTTTTGAGAAATGTCTATTCAGATCTTTTGCCCATTTTTTAATTACATTATTTGTTTTTCTGCTATTGAGTTTTTTGAGTTCCTTATGTATTCTGGTTATTAATCCCTTGTCAGATGGATAGTTTGTATATATTTTCTCCCATTCTGTGGGTTGTCTCTCCACTTTGTTGATTGTTTATTTTGCTGTAAAGAATTTTTTTAGCTTGATATAATCCCATTTTTCTATTTTTCCTTTTTGTTATTTGTGCTTATGAAGTCTTACCCAAAAAAATCCTTGCCCAGACCAATGTCCCGAGTGCTTTCTTCTATTAGTTTCATAGTTTTGGGTCTTATATTTTTTAATCAATTTTGATTTGATTTTGGTGTATGGTGAGAGACAGAGTCTAGTTTCATACTTCTGCATATGGGAAGTCACCAGTTTTCCCAGCACCACTTATTGAAGAGACTATGATTTCCCCATTGTATGTTCATGCCACCTTTATCTAAGCTCAGTTGGCTGTAAATGCATGGATTTATATCTGCGTTCTCTCTTCTGTTCCATTGTTCTACATGTCTGTTCTTTTTTATGTCATTATGCTGATTTTGTTACTATAGCTTTGTAGTAAATTTTAAAGTCAGGGAGTGTGATGCCTCCAGCTTTGTTCTTTGCTCTTTGGCTATTCAGGGTCTTTAGTAGTTCCTTGTAAATTTTAGGATTTTATTTTCTATTTCTGTGAAGAATGTCATTGGTCCTCTAATAGGGATTGCACTGAATCTATAAATTGCTTTGGGTACTATTGTCACCTTAATAATAACAATTCTTCTAATCCATGAACATGGAATAGCTTTTCATTTTTTGTGTGTGTCCACTTCAATTTCTTTTATCAGTGTTTTATAGCTTTCCTTATATAGACTTTTCACTTCTTTGATTAAATTTATTCCTATATATTTTATATTCTTTGTAGCTGTTATAAATAGGATTGTTTTTATGATTTCTTTTTCAGATTGTTCACTGGTGGTGTATATAAATGTTACTGATTTTTGAGTGTTGATTTTTGTATCCTGCAGCTTTACTGAATTCATTTGTCAGTGCTGACAGTTTTTTGGTAGAGTATTTAGGTTTTTCTCATTATAAGATCATGTAGTCTGCAGACAAGGCTAATTTGACTTCTTCTTTTCCTATTTGGATGTTTTTATTTCTTTCTTTTGCCTAATTGCTCTGACCAAGGACTTTCAGTACTGCACTGAATAAAGGTGGTATAAATAGTCATCCTTGTTTTCTTTCATATTGTAAAGGAAAGTCCTTTAATTTTTCCCCATTCAGTATGACATTAGCTGTGGCTTTGTCATATATGGTCTTTATTGTTTTAGAGGTATGTTCCTTCTATGCCCAGTTTGATGAGGGTTTTTTAATCATAAAGGAATGTTGAATTTTATCAAATGCCCTTTAAATATCTATTAAAGTAATATAGTTTTTGTTCTTGGTTCTGTTAATGTGATGTATCACGGTTATTGATTTGAGTAAGGGGAACTATCCTTGCGTCCTTGGGATGAATCCTACTTAATCGTGGTGAATGATTTTTTTAATGTGTTGTTAAATTTATTGTGCTAGTATTTTGTTGAGAATTTTTACATCTATGTCCATCAGGAATAGTGGCCTATAAGTTTTCTTTTTTTGCTGTGTCCTCATCTGGTTTTGGTATCAGGATAATGCTGGCCTCAAATAATGAGTTTGTAAGTATTCTCTTTACTTTTTTTGAAATGTTTGGGTAAAGTTGGTATTAATTCTTCTTTAAATGTTTGATGGAATTCAGCAGTGAAGCCATCAGGTCCTGGGCTTTTCTTTGATGGGAGACTTTTTTATGGCTTCTGTTTCATTACTCAATATTGGTTTATTGAGGTTTTGGATTTCCTCATGTTTCAACCTTCGTAGGTTGTACGTGTCCAGGAATTTATCCATGTCTTCTAGGTTTTCCAGTTTGTTGGCATAATAGTCATAATAGTCTGTAATGATTCTTTGTAATTCTTCAGTCTCAATTGTTATGTTTCTTTTTTTTGCTTCTGATAGTATTTAGTTGGGTCTTCTCTTTTTTTCTTATTTACTCTAGGCAAAAGTTTGTGAATTTTGTTTATCTATTCAAAAAACCAACTTTTCATTTTGTCGACCCATATTTTTTTAGTCTCAATTTCATTTATGTCTGCTCTGATTTTATTATTTCTTTCCATTAATTTGGGGTTTGGTTTGTTCTTGCTTTTGTAGTTCCCTGAGGTGCATATTAGCAAATATTAATAGATCTAAATGGAGAGATAGACTGCAGTACAATAGTATTGTATTGCAAAGTCCCTTACAACAAGTAGAGGACTTTAACACCTCACGCTCAGTAATGGACAGATCAGACAGAAAATCAACAAGGAAACATCAGAGTTAAACTACACAACACATCTAATAGGCCTAACTAACATTTATATAACATTTCACCCAACTGCTGTAGAATACACATTATTTTCATCAGCACATGAAACATTCTCCAAATAGACCATATCTTAGGCCACAAAACAAGTCCAAATACATTTTTTAAAAAATAGAAGTTATATCAAATATCTTTTCTGACTACTATGAAATAAAACTAGAAGTCAGTAACAAGAGGAACTTCAGAAACTTCACAAACACGTGGAAATTAAACACTATGTTTCTGAACAACCAATGAGTCAATGAAGAAATTAAGAAGGACATATTAAAATGTCTTGAAGTGAATGAAAATGGAAATACAACGTACTAAAATTTATGGGATACAACAAAAGCAGTACTAAGAAGGAGGTTCATAGCAATAAATATGCTTATGTCAAAAAAGTAGAAACACTTCAACGGTTCATTTTCTTTTTGAGAAAATTACTTTT
The DNA here is from genome assembly GCF_000951045.1 of Mandrillus leucophaeus. Taxonomy (NCBI): domain Eukaryota; kingdom Metazoa; phylum Chordata; class Mammalia; order Primates; family Cercopithecidae; genus Mandrillus; species Mandrillus leucophaeus. The sequence goes on along the minus strand of NW_012100654.1, from coordinate 4,973,158 downwards.
CGTTATTGTTATAAGTAGCAACTACTTATGATAAACTTCCTTCCTAAGAATAAACTTCTTTCTTGAGAAGGAAATAAATAAACTCCCTCCAGAAAAGGAAGTTCATAGCATTAACTCTGATGTTTCCCTGTTGATTTTCTGTGTGAATGATCGGTCCATTACTGAGAGTGGGTGTGAAAGTCCCCTACTATTGCTGTATTGCAGTCTCTCTCTCCCTTTAGGTCTAATAATAACAAAATGTGTTATTATTATAGCAAAAGTAGTACTAGGAAGGGAGTTCATAGCAATAAATGAATATCTCAAAAAAGTGGAAAAACTTTAATAGTTCGTTTTATTTTTTAGAAACTTTTTAAGTAGTATCTACTTACAAAGTGTATATTTCACTTGTCAGTTATTAATGGAAATACAAATGATTCTTTTGTACTTCATATCAAGCAACTTTGCTAAATTCTCTCTTTGTTTTTTCTTTAGATGAGTCTCACCATGCTACTCAAGCTGGGCTCAAGTGATTCTCCCACCTTAGCCTCTTGAGCAGCTAGGAATACAGTCACTACACCCAACCTAAATTTTCTTATTAATTCTAATTATTTGTATGTAGATGTTAAGATTGTCATGTTTTCTATAATTAATGATCTTTTTTTTCTAAACCTTACATACTTGATATATTTTTGTTATATTACTAAGCTGGGTGAAATCTCTGGGAAAATGATAAAGAGAAGTGATGATGGGGCATTCTTGTCTTGTTCTTGATTTTTAAAGGGAAGACTTTTAAGCCTTTTGTGAGTAAATGTGGTATTGGGCATAGATTTTTTAAATAATCACTGTTTATTACATTAATGATACTTCCTTCAACTCCCAGCTTGCTAAGGTCTTCCCATGAAAGGATATTGAATTTTATCAATTTTATCTTTCTCCCCATGGGAGCAGACATCTGAGACTACTGAGTCGGCCTGTGGAGACCTGGAATTTGTGGAGAGCATGTTAGGCTTCTTTCCCTCCAGCACTGAATGATTATGTATTTTGGAACATGCCTTCCTCATATTGATTACAAAGAGTGAACCTGAAGTTTAGCCTTGGAGAAAAAGGAAAGAGTGCATGCCTTAGATGTAGATTATTTAGGCTAACATAGTGGAGGAAAAAGATCTTTTGTGTAGTTCTCTCTCAGTCACTAGAGTTTGACATTGGGGTTTGAGGGTCTCAGCTAATATTCTCAGTATATGCCATTTCCCCTGAAACCTTGAGGGTAGGATTTCTAAGTCCCCAGCCAAAAACCAACTCCTAATGCAGTAGTTCTCAAACTCAAGTGTGTATCAAAGTCACACATTGTTGGGTTCTACCCCAGAGTTTATGTGACTCAGTAGGTCTGAAAATTTGCATTTCTAAGAAGTTTCTAGTTGATGCTGATACTGCTGGTCCTGGAGTCCACAATTTGAAGAACACTGCCCTAAAGCAGTCTCCCTGAAACATCCTCACAGCAAAAAAAAAAAAAACCCAGGACCAGATGGATTTACAGCTGAATTCTACCAGACGTCCAAAGAAGAGCTGGTACCATTTTTTCTGAAACTATTCCAGACATTGAAAAGGAGGGATGTATTAGTCCGTTTTCACATTGCTGATAAAGACATACCCAGGACTGGGCAATTTACAAAAGAAAGAGGTTTAACTGGACTTACAGTTCCCTGTGGCTAAGGAAGCCTCACAACCATGGCAGAAGGCAAGGAGGAGCAGGTCACATCTTATATGGATGGTGTCAGACAAAGAGAGCTTGTGCAGGAAAATTCCGCCTTATGAACCCATAAGATCTCATGAGACTTATTCACTGTCACAAGAACAGCACGGGAAAGACCTGCCCCAGTGATTCAATTATCTCCCACAAAGTCCCTCCCACAACACGTGGGAACTATGGAAGTACAATTCAAGATAAGATTTGGGTGGGGACACAGAGCCAAACCATATCAAGGGACTTCTCCCTAACTCATTTTATGAGGCCAACATCATCCTGATACCAAAACCTGGCAAAGATACAATAAAAAAAGAAAACTTCAGTCCAATATCACTGATGAACATCAGTACAAAAATCCCCAATAAAATACTGGCAAACCAAATCCAGCAGCACATCAAAAAGCTTATCCATCACGATCAAGTTGGCTTCATCCCCAGGATGCAAGGCTGGTTCAAATTATGCAAATCAATCAATGTAATTCATCACATAAACAGAACTAAAGACAAAAACCACATGATTATCTCAATAGACACAGAAAAGACCTTTGATAAAATTAAATATCCCTTCATGTTAAAAACTCTCAATAAACTAGGTATTGATGGGACATACATCAAAAGAATAAGAGCTGTTTATGACAAACCCACAGCCAATATCATACTGAATGGGCAGAATTTGGAAACATTCCCCTTGAAAACTGGCACAAGACAAGGATGCCGTTTCTCATCACTCCTATTTAACATAGCATTGGAAGTTCTGGCCAGGGCAATCAGGCAAGAGAAAGAAATAAAATCATCCAAATAGGAAGAGAGGAAGTCATACTGTCTCTGTCTGCAGATGACATGATCCTATATCTAGAAAACCCCATTGTCTCAGCCCAAAAGCTTCTTAAGCTGATAAGCAACTTCAGCAAAGCCTCAAATACAAAAATCAATGTGTAAAAATCACAGGCATTCCTATACATCAGCAATAGACAAGCAGAGAACCAAATCATAAACAAATTCCCATTAACAATTGCTACAAACAGAATAAAATACCTAGGAATATAGCTAACAAGGGAAGTGAAGGACCTCTTCAAGGAGAACTACAAACCACTGCTCAAGGAAATCAGAGAGGACACAAACAAATGTAAAAAACATTCCATGCTTATGAATAGGAAGAATCAATATCATTAAAATGGCCTTACTGCCCAAAGTAATTTGTAGATTCAATGCTATTCCCATTAAGCTATTGACATCCTTCACAGAATTAGAAAAAATTACTTTAAAATTTATATGGAGTCAAAAAAGAGCCCGTATAGCCAAGATAATCCTAAGCAAAAAGAACAAAGGTGGAGGCATCATGCTACTGAGCTTCAAACTATATATAGTACAATGCTACAGTAACCAGAACAGCAGGGTATTGGTACAAAAATAGACACATAGACCAATGGAACAGAACAGAGAACTCAGAAATAAGACTGCACATCTATGCCCATCTGATCTTTGACAAATGTGACAAGAACAAGCAATGGAGAAAGGATTCTGTGTTTAATAAATGGTGTTGGGAGAATGGGCTAGCTATATGCAGAAAGTTCAAACTGGATCCTTTCCTTACACCTTATACAAAAATTAACTCAAGATGGATTAAATACTTAAATTTAAAACCTAAAACTATCAAAGCCCTAGAAGACAATCTAGGCAATACCATTCAGGACATAGGCACGGCAAAGATTTCATGACAAAAATGTCAAAAGCAATTGTAGCAAAAGCAAAAACTGACAAATGGAATCTAATCAAACTGAAGAGCTTCTGCACAGCAAAAGAAACTATCATCAGAGTGAACAGACAACCTACAGAATGGGAGAAAACTTTTGCAATCTATCCATCTCACAAAGGTCTGATATCCAGAATCTACAAGGAACTTAAACAAATTTACAAGAAAAAAACAAATCATTAAAAAGTGGCCAAAGGGGCCAGGCACAGTGGCTCACACCTGTAATCCCAGCATGTTGGGAGGCCAAGGCAGGTGGATCACTTGAGGCCAAGAGTTCAGTACCAGTCTGGCCAGAATGGCAAAACTTTGTCTCTACTAAAACTACAAAAACTAGCTGGGCATGGTGGCACACCTCTGTAGTCCCAGCTGCTCTGGAGGCTGAGACACAAGAATCGCTTGAGCCTGGGAGGTGGAGGTTGCAGTGAGCCTAGATCACGCCACTTTACTCCAGCCTAGGTAACAGAGTGAGACTTTGTCCCCTGTCACCAAAAAA
>NW_012100654.1:4963745-4968825 GCF_000951045.1 Mandrillus leucophaeus | reverse complement strand
TACCATTTGACCCAGCAATCCCATTACTAAGTATATACCCAAAGGAATATAAATCATTCTGTTATAAAGATACGTGCACACATATGTTCATTGCAGCACTATGCACAATAACAAAGACATAGAATCAACCCAAATGCCCATCAATGATAGACTAGATAAAGAAAATGTGGTACATATACACCATGGAATATTATGCACCCATAAAAAAAAAACAGATCATGTCCTTTGCAGGGAAGGACTTTGCAGGGAGCTGGAAGCCATTATCCTGAGCAAACTAACGTAGGAACAGAAACCCAAATACCATGTGTTCTCACTTAGAAATGGGAGCTGAACGATGAGAACACATGGACACAGGGAGGGGAACAACACACACTGGGGCCTGTGGAAGTTGGGGTCAGGGAGCACATCAGGACAAATAACTAATGCATGCTGGGCTTAATACCTAGGTGATGGGTTGATAGATGCCGCAAGCCACCATGGCACATATTTACCTGTGTAACAAACCTGCATGTCCTGCACATGTATCCTGGAACTTAAAATAAAATTAAATAACTTTTCAAAAAAAGAAATCAATGAGAATTATATCCCTAGGAGGAGTTTTGATTCCAGATTTTCTACAATTTTTTTTTTTTTTTCCAAGACAGAGTTTCCTTCTTGTTGCCCAGGCTGGAGTGTAATGGTGCAATCTTGGCTCACCACAACCTCTGCCTCCCAAGTTCAAAGCAATTCTCCTGCCTCAGCTTCCTAAGTAGTTGGGATTACAGGCATGCATCACCATGCCCAACTAATTTTTGTATTTTTAGTAGAGAAGCGGTTTCTCCATCTTGGTCAGGCTGGTCTCGAACTCCTGACCTCAGGTGATCTGCTTGCCTCGGCCTCCCAAAGTACTGGGATTACAGGCATGAGCCACCATGCCTGGCCGATTTTCTACAATTTTTAAGCAAGTTGCTTCATTGTTCTTGGATGCATTTACTCTGTGAGACTCAAGGTAAAATTACCTAAGCGCCCAGAAAGAAATGTACAATATAGTTCAAGATAGTTCTTAGAACTGCAGATTCTTCTAGTGGGACATGCAGATCTCATGTGCACACATACCCAGGGCCAGATGCTCTCTCGGCCTCCCTCAGATATGATCATTCAGCCTCTTTTAGAATGCTTTTACACCATCACATGTATTTCCATTGTTGCATAGTCCCCATTGTTGGAATAAGGACATTTTTCTCATGCTCTTTTGAAAACCTAGTGCTTTACTCTACAGGTCTCATGGTTAGAAAATTGTTCCTTACATCGCATCAAAATCTGTCTCCCTTCAACTTGCGCCTGCAGCCCTATTGTCCATACCCACCTAGGAAAACACTGAGACCTCTTTCAGCATCCTGCAGACCCCAATCATGTCCTGACTAGAGTTCTCCAGGCAAACTCTCAGCGTTCGTTCCCATAATTGTTTCCTCTTTATGGCTTCATTACCAAGCTTTCATTGTCCAGCTTGGATAAACACCAGCTCGTTTGGGTCCTGTCTCTAAGACTGAAATATGCATACTTGGCACCATACCCCATATGAATTCTGGGCCAAGGCTAAGTATATGTCTCTTGGTCCTCCCGGTCCTTGTTAATAACACCCTTTAGTAGTTACCTGGACCCTGTGGCTCATATATTGCCTATGTATAATCCAGACTCTTCTATAGTTTTGCTTACTATTTGGGTACAATTACTAAGCCAGTGTCAAAAAACCTAGCTGAATTACTGAAATCAACACTCGTTTCAGTGACCACGGCAAAGAGAAGGCAAGGCAAGGATGATCTGAGATGACTTGCTCATACCGGATCCTGACTATTGCAGCTGTGGTTGCTGAGAGGGACAGCCCTCCACCTGAGAATAGGTTTCTCATTTCTTCCACATGATTGTCTCTTCTAACCAGGAGCTGCCGTTGTTCTGGACCCATATCAGCGTCTTGTCTGCCCATGTTTAGCTCTTCAACACTTGACCCTGTGTCATGTCCTCTTCTTGAAAACTTCGAGGTGACTGCTGAAAGTGCCTAGTTTTTGTTGTTGTTGCTTACTATCTCTTTGTCTCTTGTCCTGCTAATCTCTGTGCCAGATCTTGTCATTGGCTCTTTTAGGTTTGTTGATTCTACTTTATGGCCCTCATTTCTTTTTTTCTGCATACATATCCGTTTGAAGATTCTTTAATGGAGTATATCCATTTTTCTCATTACAGACTTTAATTTGTGCTGTCTTCTAAAGGAAAAACAAAGGGCATTCTTCAGAACTTCTTTTAAAACGTACCATAGTGGCTTTATAGTATCTCAAGGTGGCAGGGGGGGCAGCATAGACAAACAATTGCAGAGCTGAAGAGGACCCAGTCCTCCTAATCCGCAGTCCAGAGCCATTGAACTAACTCTGTGCAGACTATCACTTCTACGGCTCAGACAGGATAATGAAGGGATGACATTGCTGTTCTCTTAGTTTAGAAGGCATAAACCTCAGTGAGGAGGTGGGATGGATACAGAAGTGGGCAGATAACTGAGATCATTTAATTCCACATTCTGAACATATCTAAGTCTCAACTCTGATCCAACAGGGAAAGATGTACTACTATTCAGGTAAACTCAATTGTCGTTCATTTTGTACATAAACTGTATAGGTACACTTTACAACCTAGACTCTAATGGCTAGAATTTAGCCAAATAAAATCTGTCCTGGCTGCTAAGGAGTCCTTGGAATGAAAGTGACTAAGAAAAGACCATGTCCCCTAACTGGACACGTGGCAGCAGGGTAGTAAGGCAAATTCCTTGTTTGAAAGCATCCATAGCACAGTATTTTTTCATTGACTGGATGAAGGGTCACACGAAAGCCCATGATAAATGATTTGCTTTTCTTCAGTCATTAACCACAGAAGTGTGGAATGCATCACTGAGAGACTAATCCATGCCACACATTCAAGGGACATAAAGCGGAGTTTTCTAGACTGCTAAGGAAGCAGGTGAAAGAAGGAAAGAGGTAGGTCTATCCTTGCTTTTGCTGCCATTTCAAACATTACTGCCATTTCAAACATTACTGCCTCTAGCACCTTGAATGAGAGATGGAGAAAGTCTTTGCCTATGCACTTGAGAAAGTTGGACCATACCGTGATTACGGCCCTCTGCCTCCGTGGGTGAACTAAGGGCACAGCTGGACAGCTGGGCTATGTATGAGGCAAACAATCTGCTGATTTATTTTAAACCATCATGCTGGTATGTGCACGACCAAATGAATGTGGTCCCCTTTTAAGTAAAGCCCCTTGAAAAGCTTTCTGCTTATCCCATGATGCTTCCACGTTGCTCAAGAGATTCTTAGGGAGTTGAGTAAAGGAATGCACAAAAAAAGATGAGAGCCATCTATCTATATCCACAACTGATAATTAGCTACTGTAAATATTTTGGCCTATTTGCTTCCAACATTTTTCTTTATTTAAGAAATCTCTTTCTATTGTTTCTTATTAAAGTGAAGCACAGATTATTACAGAGATCTCAAATAGTGCAGAAAAGAACACAAATTTAAAGGTTTTTTTAAAAACACCTGAAAGTTCATCATTAATATTTGGTGAACATTTTTCAGGATATTTTTCTATATATCCCATTTTATGGAGTATCATCAGTTTTGTCAACGTTTCCACCTTGGAAAAAGGATCTGATTTTTCAAAATAGGTCAGAGTTGCCAGGAGCCATTGAAGTCCAGTGAGTAAGGTAATGATTAAGCCATGTATCAAGATTTTGGTGCCAAGTCAGGTATAATTGGTTTTCTTGGACAGCTCAGGTATTGCCATGAGAGGCAACTATATCAGAAGTGACCAACGAGACCTGCCCTCAGAGAGGCTGTATCTGAAGGACAGGTACATGAGGTTCCAGAAGTGTTGGGGATCATAACCACTGAAACTGAGCCAAGGCTGTGTCTCTGGAGATCTGTGGACCTCAGTTAGGTCCTTACCCTCATGGAGCCTGTGTTTGCTCATCTTTAATAGGGTGTTCATAACGTCCACTTTTCACAAGCTGTTATGAGACTCAAATTAGGTCAGGGACATGAAAGTTCTTTTGCAAATGATTAAGCCCTATACAAATGTTAGGCATTATTGCTTAAGTATATTTGTCAAATTAATCTTGTTTCTTGATGGGTGCACCTCCTACAGACAGTCAGTTCACAGACAGCCACATCATCAAATCCTACCGGGGTGGGGCTGTTCTTTCCCCATGTACTCTCCTTGGGCTGTAGGTTTGTCCCTTCAGGGCTACCTTGTCCTTGATGTGATGTCCATTTTACCTGACTTTTCCAGTACTTGAGCATGGGCAAGGGAAATCATAGAAGGCAGGCAGGAAACAGTTTGAATCACTACCACCATTGTTTCTAACTTCCTGCAACCTGTGCGGCAAATGACTTCAGTCTGCGGTGTCTATGGAATTTTAGAAGGATCTGGTCAGTTTCCTTAGTTACCTGGAAGTTCTTTTGATATTTAACTTATGAACTCATCTTTCACCAAACAGAGGAATCTGAGACCTGGAAGTTTTCTCAGAAGTTCTCATGCTGCATAAATAGGGAATAAGAACTGAAAACTATAGTTATCTGTACAAACGAGAGTAATAACTATATGATTCTAATAGTGGTTGAAAGGACTAAATTTCAGGTACTTAGTATAGCCTGGCACATAAAAAATGCTCATTAAATGTTAGCTATTATTTTGGGTGTTACTAATACAAGGACTTCTAGGCTCTGTAAATTAGAAAGATATTAGCTTATATGTCACCAGTGACTTTTGACACATGAAAGAGTGTCTCATCAACAATGAGATACTGTTACTCATGCATAATTTACAAAAGAAATTTTACCTTTTGGAATGTCTACTTTTTGATTTGTATCCATTCATTCAACATATACTTATTGAGTGCTTACTATATGCCAGGCATTGTGCTGTGCATTGAACATACAATGGTGAGCTATGCAGACCTTATCCACATGGAGCTGATTGTCTAACAAAGGAGACAAACAGTAAACAAATAATTATAGGAATGAATATCTGACTAGAACTTGTTTTGGGTGCAGTGAAGGGA
>NW_012100654.1:4943786-4963695 GCF_000951045.1 Mandrillus leucophaeus | reverse complement strand
TCTTTTGCAAATGATTAAGCCCTATACAAATGTTAGGCATTATTGCTTAAGTATATTTGTCAAATTAATCTTGTTTCTTGATGGGTGCACCTCCTACAGACAGTCAGTTCACAGACAGCCACATCATCAAATCCTACCGGGGTGGGGCTGTTCTTTCCCCATGTACTCTCCTTGGGCTGTAGGTTTGTCCCTTCAGGGCTACCTTGTCCTTGATGTGATGTCCATTTTACCTGACTTTTCCAGTACTTGAGCATGGGCAAGGGAAATCATAGAAGGCAGGCAGGAAACAGTTTGAATCACTACCACCATTGTTTCTAACTTCCTGCAACCTGTGCGGCAAATGACTTCAGTCTGCGGTGTCTATGGAATTTTAGAAGGATCTGGTCAGTTTCCTTAGTTACCTGGAAGTTCTTTTGATATTTAACTTATGAACTCATCTTTCACCAAACAGAGGAATCTGAGACCTGGAAGTTTTCTCAGAAGTTCTCATGCTGCATAAATAGGGAATAAGAACCGAAAACTATAGTTATCTGTACAAACGAGAGTAATAACTATATGATTCTAATAGTGGTTGAAAGGACTAAATTTCAGGTACTTAGTATAGCCTGGCACATAAAAAATGCTCATTAAATGTTAGCTATTATTTTGGGTGTTACTAATACAAGGACTTCTAGGCTCTGTAAATTAGAAAGATATTAGCTTATATGTCACCAGTGACTTTTGACACATGAAAGAGTGTCTCATCAACAATGAGATACTGTTACTCATGCATAATTTACAAAAGAAATTTTACCTTTTGGAATGTCTACTTTTTGATTTGTATCCATTCATTCAACATATACTTATTGAGTGCTTACTGTATGCCAGGCATTGTGCTGTGCATTGAACATACAATGGTGAGCTATGCAGACCTTATCCACATGGAGCTGATTGTCTAACAAAGGAGACAAACAGTAAACAAATAATTATAGGAATGAATATCTGACTAGAACTTGTTTTGGGTGCAGTGAAGGGAGAGTACAATTTTTTTTTTTTTTTTTTTTGAGACAGGGTCTGGCTCTGTCACCCATGCAGGAGTGCAGCGACATGATCCTGGCTCACTGCAACCTCCACCTCCCGGGCTCAAGCCATCTTCCCACTACTGAGTAGCTGGGACTACAGGCACATGCCACACCATGTCCAGTTAATTTTTTGTAGTTTTTTGTAGGACAGGGTCTTGCTTTGTTGCCCAGGCTGGTTCAAACTCTTGAGTTCAAGCAATCTGCCTACCTCAGACTCCCAAGGTGCTGGGATTACAGGTGTGATCCACCACGCCTGGCCAGGAAAATACAATTCTATGAGTTCATGTAGTTGATGGTACCCAGTCTTGTGCGATAGATGGCAAAGGGGCAAGGAAGATTCAGGAAGGTTCCCTAAAGTAATTGACATGTGAGTTGAAATCCAAAGAACAAGTAGGACTAAAGTAACAGTGAGTGAGAAGAAGCAGATTCCTGAGAGAAGGAATATGTGCAAAGGCCTTGAGGCTGGATTTTGACATTCAACTTAACTCATCTTACACCGAACAGAGAAATCTGAGATCTGGAAGGTTTCTCAGAAGTTCTCATGCTGCATAAAAAGGGAAGAAGGACTAAAAACAATAGTTATCTGCACAAATGAAAGTAATAACTATACCATTTCAATAGTGGTTGAAAGGACAAAGTTTCAGGTACTTAGCATAACCTGGCACATAAAAAATTCAATAAATGTTAGCTATTATTTTTGATGTTATTATGATTAATACAAGGACTAGAACTTCTAGGCTCTGTAAGTTAGAAAGATATTGGCAGCTGGGTGCAGTGGCTCACACCTGTAATCCTAGCACTTTGGGAGACCAAGCCAGGCGGATCATGAGGTCAGGAGATCGAGACCATCCTGGCTAACACGGTGAAACCTTGTCTCTACTAAAAATACAAAAAATCAGCCGGGTGTGGTGGCAGGCGCCTGTAGTCCCAGTTACTTGGGAGGCTGGGGCAGGAGAATGTCATGAACCCGGGAGGCAGAGCTTGCAGTGAGCCGAGATGGCACCACTGCACTCCAGCCTGGGCGACAGAGCAAGACTCCGTCTCAAAAAAAGAAAGAAAGAAAGAAAGATATTGGCATAGGCATAGTCACATCTAAGCAGAGTGAGAGGGTGTGGAGCAGAAAATGAGGTTAGGGGTTGTAGGAGACTAAACAAGGCAGGCATGGTCTCATCGCATACCGTGTTAAGAATTGTGCTCTTGACTCTAACAGCAAAGGGAGTCCATTGAAGTGAACAGATTTCTGTATTCAAAGATCATGCCACTGCAAGAAGAATAATGGATTGGAAGACGGCCCCAGTGGATGCAGGTAGTTAAGTGTAGGAGGCTGTCACAGCAGGCCGTGGAAGGGTTGACGGTAGCTTAACACAGAGCCATAGTGGTAGAGCTGAAAAGAACTAAAAATTATTTACAGGCCAGGCACGGTAGCTCAAGCCTGTAATCCCAGCACTCTGGGAGGTCGAGGCGGGTGGATCATGAGGTCAGGAGATCAAGACCAGCCTGGCCAACATGGTGAAACACCGTCTCTACTAAAATACAAAAAATTAGCCAGGCGTTGTGGTGGGTGCCTGTAGTCCCAGCTACTCGGAAGGCTGAGGCAGGAGAATCGCTTGAACCCGGAGGCAGAGGTTGCAGTGAGCCGAGATCGTGCCACTGCACTCCAGCCTGGCGACAGAGCGAGACTCCGTTTCGAAAAAAAAAAAGAAAGTTATTTACAAGGTAAAATCTACAAGATCTGGTGGTGAACTGGATGAAGGAGGTAAGAGAAGGTGAAGAGAATCCGTTTATTCATTCAGCAAGTATTTACTGAGCCCCTACTAAATTCCAGATGCTCTGCTAGGTACTAAGAATTCAACTCTGAACAAAACAGACAAGTCTCTGCCCTCAGTAGGTTACAGTTTGGAGGGGACTGGAACTGAAGAGTTGACAATATGTAAGTAAACAAATAATGATGTGTTTGCATTGCAAATTATAATTACATATTACAGTGTGGGTGATTACAGGTAAGTGCTACAACAAAAAACTAAGGGGCATGTCAGAGAGAGTAACTCAGGAGGAGGTGACACTTAAGGTAAGACCTGAAGGATGCGAAAGAGACAGCCAAAAGAGCCAGTGAAAGAGCATTCCAGGTAGAGGAAACAGTAAGTTCAAAGAGCTTGATGTATTCCTGGAACAGGTGGGAAATTAGGGTGGCCGGAAATAGTGAGCAAAAAGGAATTGTACAAAATGGGGTGGTAGGTCATTTGTAGGTCATACTGAAGATTCTGGATTTTTTTTAATATAGCAGCTAGAATAACCTGATTGATATTTAAAAGATTACTCTGCTGTTTGAAAAATGGGGAAAAATTAATTATTTCACACCAAGAGTAAAAGCAGGGAGACCAGTTAGAAGCCAGTCATTCAAGTGATAGAAGATGATAACTTGCACTAGGGCTGTGGTGGTGGATCAGGGAGAGGGAAACAGATATCAGAGGGATTTTAACCAACTGGCCTCACTGAAGATCCAAATGACCCCTAAAGAAGTGGTGGCATGATTCTGTTGCAGAAGTTGACAGCCTGGTGTAGCCTACCTATGATTCATCTCATCAGACCCAGCCCAGATCAGGATTCAGGGACTCAAATCCAGCACCAGAGTAGCTGGGCTCAGAGCCAGGGGTCATCAAGACTGGGGTCACCAAAGTCACATCAGGGTCTGTAGCAGCTCACAGTAAAGGAAGGAATCTGTTGAGCTGGGTTTCTATCAGTGCTGCCTGTCTGGGGCCAGAAGTGGTAAGCAATTCAGAACCTGGGTGAGGGTAGGGCTGGGTCAACAGTGGAAGTTAAAGTGGCAAAGCTGTCAGTTCAAGGTTACAGGGATGGAGATATGCCACCTATGACACCAGTTGGATGAGACATTTGGTGGATGAGTCAGACATTGGAGATTTATTTGTGGAATAGCAAGCAGTGCAATCTCAGTGTTCTCTAGCTCCTTGTGATTTAGACAAAAGGGATCCCTGCCTTGCAGACTTAGTTTGATCTAGAGTGTGAGGCTTTTTGGTAGCCTTGCCAGTAAAATACTTGCCTTCTTGATCGTGTTGTCTATTTCTCTGCTATTTCAACATTTTTTCCACATGAGGTAAAATATTCAGGATTCTGTGACAAGTTTCAGCTCAGTTGCTGCTGTGTGGGTATGCCTGCATGCACATATGTGTAAGCACATGTTGTGCCTACCGTGATGAGCATGTGTGGCAGCTGGAGTGTGAGAAATGGTACATCAGGGCATGTTAACTTGCAGGGCCACAAGCATCTCCATTTTTTAAAAAGAGAGAGAAAGAGAAGAGACACCTGATCCCAAGATAGAGACAACAAAGAAGGATGATCCATTCTGGTGTCAGATACAAAAAATAGCAGCATGCCTTTTCCTGAAACTTGTTTGTGTCTGACCACTTCATCCTGCCCTTCCTCCAGTCTCAATCCCCAGCCAATACTAATTTCTACCCAACAACACCTGGAAGAATTTAGCAGTTTATCCCAACAATAAGCAAAGAGCCAGTGATACGTCTGATAGTACTAATTATTTCCAAATATTGGGAATCCAGCGTTACATAGACTGAAAATTTCTGAAGAAATACAGAGCAACATCTCTATTGCTGTATGTCATTTACCAGCATCCTTGATAACAGTTAACCACAATGCATTAAATAAATCATAGAAGACCAAGGATTTACAGCTTTTTGAGCTTGATATCCAGATGAAGAGAAGACAGATTAAGAAAAGTAAGAACGATATTATTTTTGTCTTCTAAACTCTCTGCTTTGGTTACTGGGTCCTCTTCTTGGTGATTCAACAATGCACATTAAGGTATTAAAGACTTTGTGGTGGGTGTGGTGGCTCATACCTGTAATTCCAACACTTTGTGAGGCCGAGCCGGATGGATCACATGAGGTCAGGAGTTCAAGACCAGCCTGGCCAACATGGTGAAATCCCATCTCTACTAAAAATACAAAAATTAGCTGGATGTGGTGGCAGGCACCTGTAATCCCAGCTACTCGAGAGGCTGAGGCAGGAGAATCACTTGAACCCAGGAAGCAGAGGTTGTAGTGAGCCAAGATCATGCCACTGCACTCCAGCCTGGGCGACAGAGAAAACTCCACCTCAAAGAAAAACGACTTTGATAAATGTTTGTTTGTGTCTGACCACTTCATCCTGCCCTTCCTCCTCTCTCAATTCCCAGCCAGTGCTAATTTCTACCCAACAACACCTAAAAGTTGGCAGTTTATCCCAACGATAAGCCAGGAACCAGTGATATGTCTGATAGTACTAATTATTTCCAAATATTGGGAATCTAGTGTGACACAGAGTGTAGAAAGAGACATTGAGTTTTATTTAACTGAATTTTTCCATATATTTTTGACCAAGAACACTTTGAGAAATGCTACTTTAAGATTACCATTCATTTTCTTTTCCCCTCACCCCCCTCCTTGAAGAACCATCAATGCTCACTGTTCCAGCTGCCATCTTAGTGCTAAAGTCTCTCTTGTCTCAGCCCAAGCCCGTCTACCCCAGCTCTAGGATACCGCTGCCCATAGCACACCTTCACCTAGATGGCTCATGGTGTAGCACAGTGGGAATTTACAGAGGTTCAGAGGAAGTTCTGAATTAATTAATTCTTCACTCAACAAATATGAAAAAATGAAAACTGATGGAATGGAAGAGGCTCTACTTTTGCGATTTTTATTAAGCCACCTTGAGAACTGAACCCCAAACTCAGTGAATCTTTGGTTCCTAAAGGTATAGAACCTTTACTGATCTGTTGCCACTAGAAAGATAGTAACAACAACAACACAAATCTCTAGGACACCAGTGAACAATGAAATCCCAGTACACCTGGGAATAATGCAATCTAGGTTTAAATAATTCTCCCATCATTTATTATGGCATGACTTGGACAAGTTGCTTCACCTCTCTGAGTCTCACAAAGTTCATCTTGTGAGTAGCGATAGTATCTGTGGAGATTACTGGGAAGATTTAATGAACAACTATGGCAAATATATAATACCTTTTACCCATTGCTCACCTCCCTCTTATTTCTCCATTTAACTCCCATCCTCTCCCATTTCTTTTTCTATCCATTAAGCCAGCACAGTCTCCCTTAAAACACCTGAATCTATGTCTATTCAAAGCCTTCCTCCCTGCCCTAGCATACTGACTATAATTCTACCCAAAAGAGAGAACTGGCTGACAGCTTTCTGCCAATATTGGAGTAGGTTGATCTTTTTCTGGAATAGCCTCTAAAAGACAATAGCATTATTTTTTCATAGATTCTACAAAGCAAGATAAAGGGGACTGGAAGAGACCCTTTGCCCTTGGGAGGGTCCATTCCTAGCTGGGGGTAAAGGTAATTATTTCTGACTTTTGGTCTTCTCATCTTCTAAATAAATCCGGAGATATCTGCCAGTTTTAATAGCCTGTGTACTCTGGGTGTACACATAGAGTGCCTAGCAGCTTGCCTATACCTCATTCATGAAAGATTCAGGAAGATGGAGGATATCCGTTGGGCATACTACTGCATCATTTCTTAGAGAAAAAAAAAAATCCTATTTGGGGGTTACTAGTCTCATATCACATACAACAGACTTTAAACTAACAACAATCAAAAAGGTCAATAATAATAATTATCCTTTATTAGTAGTAGTAATAGTAAAGGATTCAATTCAACAAGAAGTCTTAATGGAGCACCCAGATTCATAAAACAAGTTCTTAGAGATCTATGAAGAGATTTGAATAACCACACAATAATAGTGGGAGACTCCAACACCCCACTGACAGGATTAGACAGATCATCAAGGCAGCATCTAACAAAGATATTCTGGACTTAAACTCAACACTTGACCAATTGGACCTAATAGACATCTACAGAACGCTACACCCAAAAACAACAGAATACACATTCTTCTCATCTGCACATGACACATACTCTAAATCAACCACATGCTTGGCCATAAAGCAAGTCTCAACAAATTTTAAAAAAAAATAAAAATCATGCTAACCGCACTATCGGACCACAGAGCAATAAAAATAGAAATCAAAACCAAGAAGATCTGTCAAAACCATACAATTAATGGTAAACAACCTGCTCCTGAATGACTTTTGGGTAAACAATGAAATTAAGGCAGACATCAAAAAATTCTTTGAAACGAATAAGACCAGATATACAGCATACCAGAATCTTTGGGACACAACTAAAGCAGTGTTAAGAGGAAAGTTTAGAGTGCTGAATGCCTACATCAAGAAGTTAGAAATATCTTAAATTAACAACCTAACATCACACCAAGAAGAACTAGAAAAACAATAGGAAACCAACCCCAAAGCTAGCAGAAGAAAGAAGTAACCAAAGTCATAGCTGAACTTGATGAAACTGAGATGTGAAAATCCAGACAAAAGCTAGTTCTTCAAAAAATTAAGCAAGATGGACAGGCCACTAGCTAGATTAATACAGAAAAGAGAGAGAAGATCCAAATAAACACAATCAGAAATGACAAAAGTGACATTACAACCAACCCCACAGACATACAAAAAATCCTCAGTGAATATTATCAACACCTCTATATACACAAACTAGAAAACCTAGAAGAAATGGATAAAATCCTGGAAATCCAAGTCCCCCAACATTGAAACAGGAAAACTTGAAACCTTGAACAGACCAATAATGAGCTCCAAAACTGAATCAGTAATAAAAAGCCAACCAACCAATAAAAGCCCAGAGCCAGATGGATTCACAGCCAAATTCTACCAGATGTAAAATTATTCCAATCCTACTGAAATCATTCCAAAAAATTGAGGAGGAGGAGACTCCACCCTAACTCATTCTATGAACCCAACATCATTCTGACACCACAACCTGGCAAAGACACAACCAAAAAAGAAAACTTCAGACAATATTCCTGATGAACATCGATGCAAAAATCTTCAACAAAATACTAACAAACCTAATCCAGTAGCACATTAAAGTTAATCCACCACAATCAAGTAGGCTTTATTCCTGGAATGCAAAGTTGGTTCAACTTATGCAAATCAATAAATGCAATTTCCCACATAAACAGAATTAAAAATGAAAACTGCATAATTATCTCAATAAATGCAGAAAAGACTTTTGATAAAATTCAACATTTCTTCATATTAAAAACTCTCATCAAATTAGACATCAAAGGAACATACTTCAAAATAAGAGCCATCTGTGACAAACCTACAGCCAACATCATACAGAATGGGCAAAAGCTGGAAGCATTTTCTCTTGAGAGCTGGAACAAGACAAGGATGTCCACTCTCACCACTCCTATTCAGCATAGTACTGGAAATCCCAGCCAGTGCAATCAGGCAAGAGAAAGAAATAAAAGGCATCTAAATAGAAAGAAAGGAAGTCAAGGTTTCTCTCTTCACAAACAACATGATTCTATACCTGGAAACCCCCATAGACTCTGCGAAAAGGCTCAGAGAACTAATAAACAACTTTAGTAAAGTTTTAGGATACAAAATCAATGTACAAAATTCAGTTGCATTACTATAAACCAATAAAATTTAAACTGAGAGCCAAATGAAGAATATAAGTCCACATACAATAGCCGCAAAAAGAAGAAAATGCCTAGGAATACAACTAACCAAGTAGGTAAAAGTTCTCAACAACAAAAATTACAAAACACTGCTGAAAGAAATCAGAGAAGACACAAACAAATGGAAAAACATTCCACGCTCATGGATAGGAAGCATCAATATCATTAAAATGTCCACACTGCTCAAAGCAATTTACAGAGGTAATGCTATTCCTATCAAATCACCAACATCATTTTTCACAGAATCAGAAGACTATTCTAAAATTCATGTAGAACCAAAAAAGACCCTGAATAGCCAAAATAATCCTAAGCAAAAAGAACAAAGCTGGAGGCAACACACTCCCTGACTTCAAACTATATTAAAGGCTACAGTAACCAAAACATCATTGAGTTGGTACAAAAACAGACACATAGACCAATGGAACAGGATAGAGCCACACACCTCCAACCACCTGATCTTTGACAAAATCAACAATACCAAGCAGTGGGGAAAGGACTCCCCATGTAATCATCTCAGAATCATTTACTCTTCAGTAAATGGTGCTGGGTTAACTGGCTAGCATAGGCAGAAGATTGGAACTGGATCCCTTCCTTTCACCATATACAAAAATTACCCCAAGTTGGATTAAAGACTTAAATATAAGACCTAAAAACATAAAAATGTTAGTAGAAAACCTAGAAAATACCATTCTGGATATCAGCCTTGGGAAAGAATTTATGACTAAGTCCCCAAAAGCAATTGCAACAAAAACAAAAATTGATGAGAGAGAGATCTAATTAAGGGAAAGAGCTGCTTTCTGCACAGCAAACAAACAAAACTATCAACAAAGTAAACAGACAACCTACAGAATAGGACAAAATATTCACAAACTACCCATCCAACAAAGGTCTAATATCCAGAATTTGTAAGGAACTTAAACAATTGAAAAGGCAAAAAAAAAAAAAAAAAAACCATTTAGAAAGGACATGAACAGACGCTTCTCTAAAGAAGACATACATGTGGCCAAATATATGGAAAAATGTTCGTCACCACTAATCATTAGGGAAATGCAAATCAAAACCACAATAAGATACCATCTCACACCAATCAGAATGGCTATTACTAAAAAGTCCAAAAAAAAAAAAGAAAAAGAAAAAGAAACAGATGTTGGGGAGTTTGCAGAGAAAAGGGAACACTTACGCACCATTGGTGGGAATGTAAATTAATTTAGCCACCGTGGAAAGTGGTATGGAGTTTCCTCAAACAACTTAAAATGGAACTATCATTTGACCCAGCAAACCCACTACTGGGTATACACCCAAAGGAAAACAAATCATTCTACCAAAAGGACATATGTTCTTATGTGTTCTTTGCAGCAGTATTCACAGGAACAAAGACATGGAGTCAACCACGATGCCCATCAGTGGTGGACTGGATAAAGAAAATGTGGTACATATATGCTACGGAACACTATGCAGCCATAAAAAGGAACAAAATCATACCCTTTGCAGCAACATGGATACAGCTAGAGGCCTTTATCCTAAGCAAACTAATGCAGAAACAGAAAACCAAATACTTCATGTTCTCACTTATAAGCAGGAGCTAAACAATGAATTCACATGGACACAAAGATGGGAACAAAAGCCACTTGGGCCTACATTAAGGGGGAAGATGGGGGGTAGGAGCACGGGTTGAAAGCTGCCTATAGTATACTATGCTCACTACCTGGGTGACAACATCATTCGTACACCAAACCTCAGCATCAGGCAATTTACCCGTGTAACAAACCTGTATGTGTACTCCCTGAACCTAAAATGAAAGCCAAGATAATAAAAACTATTTAAAAATAAATAAATAAATAAATCCCTATTTTCTAATGACTGTGGTCATGTCAGTATGGCTACTTCAAAATAATATGTCCTTCCTGAGATGTATATGCCTGTGAAGAACACCAGCAGTCTGAGGGAAGAGCAGATTCGAATGGTCCAGTGGAAGAACATTGAATTGGGAATCTGAGAACTAGTTCCAGCTGAAGCTTTGCCAGTTACCAGTTGTTTAGTATTGGACAAGTCACATAATCCCTGAGTCTCAGGTGGTTTTATTGCTGTTGTTGTTTAAGCATCATGGGGCTAACACTAGTAATCTCGTCTTGGTCTAATAGTGCTCCATCTTTTCTTCCTAGGTCTAGTCATATTTTGAAAACAAATTGGTTTCACTGTACATGCTATTTCATAAGTTTGTTTTTTAATGTATTTAAATTATCAGCATATCATGAGCATTATCCTATGTCTTTAGGTAGTTTTATGACATGTTCTTAAAGACTGCATTGTTTTCTCTTATGAGACTATACCATCTTTGCACACCAAGCCTCACTTGTGGAACATGGAAATGCCTTTATTTCCTATTAAAAATAGTGTTAACCAGGTGCAGACAAAAGGAATTAATCTGGACTTCTTCAATTGAGATTACACCTCGTGTGTTTCAGCTACATAGACCCGTCTGTCTCTGGCTGGAATTAGGAGCCTAAAAAGAGAAGGGGCTGAAGGACTGATCACTTAAGAGTAGAAGGGGCTGAACAGGACAGGAGGTGCATTTGTTTATTGAGTACTGACATGCCACATACTTACATGTGTTAGTACAACAACCCTGTGAGGTAAGGCTTATACCCCATTACATTTGCTATAAGAGCTGAACTGAATCCATGCTCACAGCTACCATGTTGAAAGGGGAAACTGAGAAGGGCCCAGAACCACTGCTGTGCCACCACCCCTGAGACTCCATCATCCTCTTCTCCACACTATGACACCTGATCCTTTCCTTTGCCTGGCCACACCTACCACCTCACTGCCCCACTCTTCTCAAACGCATCCCTCAGATATTCACTGATTTATCCTTTCAGGACTTCTCAATCATGTATTTACCATCTTATTATAAATGATCTAATGCTCAGATTCTTAGGGTTACAACAGTTGATTTACATAGCCTTGCCTATGTGCAGTTAAGTCACTTCAAGATGGAAAACTCCCTGATTAAACTTAAAATGTGGTAATCTGACAACATGAATACTCTGGACTAAGTATATATGTTATTATAAACATCTTAAATAAAACATATACATTGTTTAAATCTGCTAAACACTGTTTACCAACCTCTGTACTCTTCCCACCCACCTCCACCCACCCTCAAAATCAGGCCACCCTTGTAGCAAAATTCTCTGCTTTCCTACCAGAGTGTGTAGCATTCATTTGCATTTCTATTTAGGTGAGCTTATTTCATAACAGCCATGGCAGTGGGCAGAGCCCACAGGAGTCTATACCCTTCCCTGCCTCTAAGCAGTCACAAACAAATGAAGGGAGTTAGACGACTTCTAATATCCTTTCCAAATTTAAAATTCTGCATAATTTGGCCATATCTTAATGTTCCAATAAAATGCATCTTTCCATTGTGGTTTACTTTACTGTGTTAAAAGTTTGCACACTAAAAATTAGAAGTTAGAAGCCTCAGCTGAGCACGGTGGCTCACACCTGCAATCCCAGCACTTTGAGAGGCCGAGGCAGGTGGATCACATGAGGCCAGAAGTTTGAGACGAGCCTGGCCAACATGGTGAAACACCGCCTCTACTAAAAATACAAAAATTACAGGTGGCACATACCTGTAATCTCAGCTACTCCGGAGGGTGAGGCAGGAGAATTGCTTGAACCTGGGAGGTAGAAACCACAGTGAGCCAAGATTGTGCCACTGCATTCCAGCCTGGGCAAAAGAGTGAGTCTCTGTTTAAAATAAATAAATAAATAAATAAATAAATAAATAAATAAATAAATAAATAAATAAGGAAGCCTCTCATTCCTAACCAAGTGAACTATGAAATGATGAGAGATTGTACATTTCCGTTCTACTCCTAACACTGCTGGTGTCTGGCGCTGTGACTTGGCAAACTGCTTCCTGTTTCTGAGCCACAGTTTACCTATTTGTAAAATGGAAGATTTATACTAAACATATTCTGAGATGCCTTCTTGGCCCCGGCATTACAGTATTGGATTCTGATCATGTATTCATTCTGCTCAGAAATGTTTCTGGTCTTAAGTTATCAATAACCCCTGGTAGAGTCCGGGACATTGGGACTAGATCCTGCAGGCCCAGCCCAGGCTCACCCGCGGCTGTTTGAAGGAGTCACTCGCATGGACCAGTAAAGCAAAGGCAGCGACGCCTCGCGGTGAGGGCCAGAGCCCAAGTCCAGGGAAAACGCTCCTTTAGCGCCACGCCTTACAAAACAACCTCTCCTCCTTGCTGACGCTGCCGCCGCATCAGGGCTGCAAATCGAGCCTAGATCTTTCTGCTCCAGCACAGCCTGCCGTGCAGTGGATGCGGGCGTGAGGGGGCCGCAGGAGCGGCTGGGGGCGGGGGTGCTGCTGACCGTGGAGAAAGCAACCTCCTTCCCTGAGGGGCTTCCCCTCTCTGCGCCACCATCCCCCACCCCCTGCAACAGGGCAGTGGCTGAGCCCATCTCTGTAGGTGGGAGGTGGGATGGGAGGGAGGAAGAAGACCCTCTCGCTTGAGCAGGACTTGGAAAGGAGACAGGAAGAGAGCCCATTTCCAAACTCGGCCTCTTCCACTGAGGTTCCACCTGCATAGAAGGGGCTTCCTGGGACCCACCAAGCCCTTGATGCCACTTGGTCATCTTACAAGAGAAGACACCAAAGTCCAGAGAAGGAAGCAGCTGTCCCAAGGAGGAGCAGCCGGGTGGGAACTTGAACCACCATCTCCTGGCCCCTTCTAGTTCTCTGTCCCCTCCACTAGACTTCTTCAGCCAAAGGGGGTTTCTCTCCTTTTAGTTTCTTTGCAAATCTACTTCCAAATATTTGCATTGACCTATCAGATTGATACTTAAAGAATCAAGGATTTGGCCGGGCACGGTGGCTCAAGTCTGTAATCCCAGCACTTTGGGAGGCCGAGATGGGCGGATCACGAGGTCAGGAGATCAAGACCATCCTGGCTAATACGGTGAAATCCCGTCTCTACTAAAAAATACAAAAAACTAGCCTGGTGAGGTGGTGGGCGCCTGTAGTCCCAGCTACTTGGGAGGCTGAGGCAGGAGAATGGCGTAAACTCGGGAGGCGGAGCTTGTAGTGAGTTGAGATCCGGCCACTGCACTCCAGCCTGGGCGACAGAGCCGGACTCTGTCTCAAAAAAAAAAAAGAATCAAGGATTTGTGCATTTGACACCTGAAACTCATCTCTACCCCCAAGGACCTTCTTGTGTGTTCTGCTTACCATCCACTCAGAATTTTTGCAGCTTTTTGAGGGTCATCATCCATCTGCAATCACCTTAGAGACATCAGAAAGTGTCCTGATCATGATCCCCTTGTAGAGGTGAGAAGTGTGTCCTGCAGCTAATCCCATCCACCATGCAGAGAGCATTGTAACCAGTCTCAGAGGACACCTTTCCTCTGGCCCAGCTGTTGGGTGGCTTACCTGGGTTTCTGCCCCAGTCCTGTCTCAGCATCATACACTTGCTGTTTGAAGGTGGCCATCCCATGAGTGGGCTAAACTAGGCATTCTAGGACTGGTCGGGAGGTGGCAAGTCACCATGTTGATCAGTTCAATTAGTAAAGGTACTGTTTGGGAAGAGAGAGGGGTCACTATCATCATCATATGAAGAGCTAATTTTTTTGAGCATTTACTATGTGGTAGGCTTTATGCTAAATTCTTACAAGTATTGTTTTAATATAATCCTTACAGCAACCATACTATTGTTATTCCTGTGTGGACAATGAGGAGACGGAAGCACATAAGGAAAAGGTTACTAAATGGGGAATAAGGAAACTCAGCTTCCATTCTTGTTCTATCTCTCTGTAATCTCAGGCAAGTCACTTAACCTTGCTTTCTGGTACATGAAACATCTGAATTGGATGAAATTATATGCATATGTGCATTTTTCTGGAAAGAGCAGCCACAATTTTCGTCAGCATCTCAAAGACACCCATTACCCCCCCTCCCACTCACACACACACACACACACACACATATACACAAACCAAAGAACTCTTGGGACTATCTCATTTTATAGCCTTTTTCACACTAAACAATCTACCTTACATTGTCTTCTAACATTGTAAGTACCGATGGGCTTGAGCAGTACTGATAGGCAGATTCAGATTACAGTCACCACTGAGCCAAAGAACTCTGTGATTCAGGGGTGTGAAGGGCTCCAGGCTGCGCGCTGGCTTTTCCAGCACACCCGCATGTCCAGATAGCCATCGCAGGAAGGATGACATGGAGATGGGATCATCAGATTCACCCTCCACCTGCTTGCAACACCTCAGCATTTTTAATTCAGCTTCTTGTATTATTTACTTGCAACTGGACTCCAAGTTTATATTGCAACGTCAAGAAAAGATTCACAATCCCTTTTTTTTATTGTGCTATAAAAAGAATTATAGTGATAGAACCTCCATAGGGCTTGAAGTAAAGCAGCCATTCATTAAGCATCTGCTGTGTCCTGAGTATGCCAGCAATGAACAAGACAGACCAGGTCCCTGGCTGCATAAAGAACAAGAGGGACTGTGGCAGGGAAGTGCCAGGCAGATGCACAGAGCACGAGAGTGAGGCCTGGAGAACCAGGAGGGGCTTCCTTGAGAAGTGGTGTTTGAGCCACAGAAGGATCCCTGAAGAATGACTCATCCCTGATGGATGAAGAGAAATGAATTAAGCAAAAGGCGCAGATCAGAGGGGTGGAAGAGCATTCTGAGAGGAATGGGAAGGGCCCAAGGCAATAAAGAACTTGGTCCACTGGAGGAACTGAAAGGAGGGCAGGCTAAGTGCTGAGAGAGGGAGAGTGGTGTGGGAGATGCAGCCAGAGAGGAGGCAGGGCCAGTGTATGCAGGGCCCAGGAATCGCCAGCTGGGATGCTAACTGGCTGTGGGCTGTTGGCAAGGCAGGTAAGAGCTCACATGTTCCATTTCCTTATCTTAAAGGTGAGAGTCTTGAATTAGATGATCTCAAAATCTCTTTTTGACTCTACTATCCTGTGATATTGTGACTTCAAAGAAAGTGAAATGATTGCTGAGAAAGAGAAAAGTGGCCCCTGACAACCTGGATCTGGGTGGTTCTACAAGCTGGGCCTTGGCATTCTCCTGTTAAACATAAACAACTTCACAGAACATCACCAGCAAGCAAGGTGTCTCTGTGACCATGATAAAGACAAATATAAGACCACTCCACAATCATGTCTGAACACAGACAAAAAACATTAACATTGTCCAAACCGTGGAACTGACCAAACATTTCCCTATTC
Organism: Mandrillus leucophaeus; assembly: GCF_000951045.1. Taxonomy (NCBI): domain Eukaryota; kingdom Metazoa; phylum Chordata; class Mammalia; order Primates; family Cercopithecidae; genus Mandrillus; species Mandrillus leucophaeus. The sequence goes on along the minus strand of NW_012100654.1, from coordinate 4,947,775 downwards.
TGGCTCGGAGGAGTGACTGCTGCTCCTTTACCCTTACAGCTTCACTCTCACTTAGTCTTCCTCCCTTCTAGACAAGATTTATTAAGATATGGAATCATAGAATTTACCCCTGCTTCTGACAGCATGCAAAGCCCCGCTTCCTTAAACCCTCCCTGAAATCGCCTACCACAAACCCCAGGCCTGTAAGTCCTTTCTAGCACCTTGTCGGTGAGGCAGCCCACAGTTCTCCTTCTCTGCTGTGGGTAATAAACCCAACTTGTCCAAGCACGGGGCATTCCTCATGCAAGTGCAGGGCTGGCCGTGAGAAGTAATGCCACCCTACACTTTGCTCTCCGGGTGCCTCTCTTGTCTCACCAGTTCCAGCCCAGTCCTGGGGGTCTTTGGCTGGAGGAAGTTGACATCAGTCCCCTCACCTGCTCTTCCCTAATCTCACCACACGTACCCTGCTCTGGGCCTCAGGGTGTTGGGGAGTAAAGCTGGGAAGTAGAGGAGGAGAAAATGAGGAAGAGAAATGCAAGAGGGCAACTTCTCAGGGGAATTTTGTCCACCTGATGATGTGGGAACAGAATTAAAACTGTCTCCAGAGAGAATGTTTCTTCTCTCACTTGAAGTCTGAGCTTCCTCCTTTTATGTCTATGCCCCACCCAGATTACGCATGGGCTACTTGGGAGGTTGTGGTATTCCTGTTTCCCAACCACACACCACCATCTCCCCTTAAAGTCATCTTCACAGGAAGGTAACCAGCTCCCAGTGGAACTGACCCATTTGACGGTATCTAAGGGGAACAAAAATTGCTGCTGCTGCTGATTCAGATTCACAGCTTGGACTTCCCACCCTTAGCTAAAAGTTTTTCACTGGGGGGAGTCCCCACCACACAGCCTACTCTATTCTGTTCATGTGAGCCAGTGGTAAACAAACCAGACTCCTGGTGCTTCCTGAGTCAGATAATAACCGAGGGAAAGAAGTGACCCCTTTCTCTGGACACAAAACCAACTACAGGACCCTTACTCCTCTGATTGAGAAAGCTGGTGAAGTCAGCTCCTTTCAGCTTGGAGAAGCTGTTGCTCACATCAGGCACATAACTGTTTCCAAAGCCATAGAAATGTCCAGTTCATGGCAAAAGTAGGGTTTTATTTGTGTTCAGTTTCATGAAGAGGTCAATCAACTTTTTCAGTAAAAGGCCAAATAGTAACTATTTTAGGCTTTGTGGGCCAATTTTTGCCATAACTACACAAATCTACCCTTGCAGCACAAAAGCAACCATAGATATAGTGCAAGTGATTAGGCATGACTGCATTTCAACAAAACTTTATTTATAAAAACAAGCAGGTCAGATTTGGCCCATGGACTGTAGTTGGCTGGCCCCTGGTGTAATGTAACCAACACGTGAGCACAGCTGAATAAGAAGAGGAATAATAACCTTTGCCCATTACTCTCTAAAGGGTTTACTTCTCATTAGACAGATGATTGAGAGATTTAAAATCAGTTTGGAAACTGCTGGAGGATGAAGAAAAAGAGGGAGAGAAGAGAGAAGAAAGCAAACATGAGAGGATGGAATTGTATTTATTTCAAATGAGTAATGGAAGAATCAGAGTGGAAAGGGTTCTTTGTAAGGCCTCTGCATAGCAGGCCGACCCTAGTCATCTCTTACCCTGACCAGCTGGTCAGGAGTCACTCACTGAGGTTCAGTGACTCACTGAGGCTCAAGCCTGACTTCAAGGTCAGGTTTATAGAAACGTATGTGGGCTTCTTTGGGGAAAGTTTATTTGAGACAGCCTTCCTCCGGACCAGCTTCGGGTGTCATTAGCAATGGAGAATCTTCTCATAGAGACAACTGAATGTAGCATGTTCCAGGATTTATTTTTTAAATGCTAGTTCCTGATTCTTCTGGGCAAAGCTGAAGAAGGCAGAGAGACACTGAGAGTGCACTGCATCAGCACAGATTGTGGAATGTTTAGGACCATTTCAGTTCCTGAAGAAAGAGCCCCTGAAGAGCTCATAGAAAGGGCTCCCAGGGGAGTAGAGAAGGACCAGGGAGTGCTGCACACTTCTAACAGTCACAGGTATTGTGACTTCTAACAGTTGCAGGTAAACAGGGTCCCAGACCTTCCCATCTGGGACTGATGGACTGGTTGTGAAGAATGTATACTCATTCCACAAATCTAAAAAGGGAATTAATAATGGAAGACTTAAGTGTAAAGTAGAGCACCCAAGACTCTGCTCGGAAAGGTAGACACAAATGATAACCACATAGGTAAATCCCCTGCTTGTGGCTGGGAAGAGAGGGTGAGCAGTAGTCTATCTACAGTTAATGGCCATTTTCTTTAGTTCACAGACCATGCATATTGATTATAGATTCAGAAAGTTACCCTAGCTTTACAGCAATGACTTCTGAACTGTGCTTTCCTGGAATACGAGTTTCAAAAGATGTTAGCAGTTATTTTGCAGGAGAAAGGTTTCAGGGAAACTGAAGAATGAATTGACATTGACAGGAAACTGTTGTGTATCCATTCAAAATGCATTTTTGTTTAGCTGTGTTATCCTAGGAATCTGAGGCAGGAGGATCACGAACCCAGGAGTTCGAGACTGCGGTGAGCTATGATTATGGCACTGCACTCCGACCTGGGCAACATAGTGACACCATGTCTCTAAAAATAATAATACATAAATAAAATTAAATTTAAACAATCATTCTTAGGAAACACATTTTTTAGAGTTCAGAACAGAATATGAACCTAGACAGATGCATATAAAAGATGGTCTAGCAATGGCTTTCAAACTTGTTAAAACACAGGTTGCTGGGCCCCACACCCAGAGTTTCTGATTCAGTAGGTTGGGATGGGATTTGTGTTTCTGACAAGTTCCCAAGTGATGGTGCTGATGCTGGTCCAAGGACCACACTTTAAGACTCACTGTCCTGCACCTGGCTCTATGCCCAACAGATAGGAGGCTCTTTTTACAGTAACAAGAAGTTTCTGTCTGAGGGTTACCACATTACTAGAAATCAATTGGATGGGTTTCCACCATGTGTCAGGATATATTGGCTGACCCAGCATCAAAGTCAGGGTTAGAAACATAAATGGGCTTATTTGGGGAAAGTTTATTCCAGACAGTCTTCCTCTAGAACAGCTTCAGGTGTCCTTAGCAATGGAGAATTTTCTCACAGAGGCAACTGAATGTGGTATGCTTTAAAATTCATTCTTTAAATGCGGGTTCATGATTCTTCTTAGCAAAGCTGAAGAGGCCAGCTAATAAATCAACACATATTTCCTGACATTTCCTGACAGGGAGACATGTTCCTTCAAACAGTGGGAACAAAATTCAAAATGAATTTAGAGGGGAGATAAAATTCAGTTTGAACAATTTCAATCTGAGATATTTGGGGATAAAAATATACAGATATCGGTTCTGAGGGGACTACTCAAGCAAATGTATATTAGGAAATCAAGGAAGCCCAAGAAGACCAGAATGTGGACATGAGTCAGCCAAATTGTGGAGTTATGGACAAAAGCTAACAAACACGTCCTGAAACCTGTCACATAAGGGCTGGGACACAAATTCTTTTAACCTCAGGTCAGCCCCAAAGCATGGTACCAATTTCTGTTAACATGCTCTAAAAAATGACATGAAGAACTTAGAATAGTTTCTTGGCATATTAACAAATATCTCTAGAAAAATATGAAGTAGTCCTAAGCAGAAAAGTTTGAAAGAAATTTGGATAGTTAAGCCTGAAAAAAAGTGAAGATGATTCTACCTTTAAATTAATGAAAATTTTTGTCTCTGGCCTTTCACTGCAGTGATAAATTAGGCAAGAATAAATGGCCTTAATTTTAAAATAAATGTAATTTTAGTTAGCTGTGAAGTAAAATCTTCTTTAAAATGGAGTAATGAAACACTGGAGGCTTGTTATTTTGAGCCTGGAAATTTGTAGAGATGCTAATTGTAGCTAACAGTACTTACGCTTTTTTTTTTTTTTTTTTTTTTTTTTT
>NW_012100654.1:4930636-4943736 GCF_000951045.1 Mandrillus leucophaeus | reverse complement strand
GCAACCTCCACCTCCCAGGTTCAAGCAATTCTTCTGCCTCAGCCTCCCGAGTAGCTGAGATTACAGGAGTGCACCACCACACCCAGCTAATTTTTGTATTTTTAGTAGAGACAGAGTTTCACCCTGTTGGCCAGGATGGTCTCAATCTCCTGACCTCGTGATCCGCCCACCTCAGCCTCCCACCTTGGGATTACAGACATGAGCCCCCCCACACCTGGCTGTACTTACGCAGTTTAAGTGTCTTTAAAGTTCCATAGAGCTCTTCCTTGGTTCCTGCACAATCTCAAAGCTAATTGAAGAAAGGAATTTCCATACTATTGAAAAAGTCCAAATGCCCACCAACAGGAAAATGAATGAATAAACTGTGATGTATTCACACATTAGAATATTATACAGCAGTTAAAATCATGGATTATCATAAAATACAACAATATAGGTGAATTTTATTAATATAATATTAAGTGAAAGAAGCTCAGAAGATTACATACAGTATGATGATACCCTTTTATAATGCTTAAAACAACTAAAAATTTTAAATGCATTTTAGGAATATAGGTAGATACAATATAATCATATAAAAGGGAAGACAAGCAATGACCACAATGTAAAAGACTGACAGTACCAAGGGTGGACAAGGACATGGAGTGATAGAAACTCTCATAGAGTGCAGTGGAAAGATAAATTGGTACAACACTTCAGAAAACGTTTTGATAGTATCTACTAAAACTAAAGATACAAAAACTCTATGATCTAGCAACTCCACTTCTAGGTATATATTCAACATATGTTCACAAAAAGACATGTTCAAGAAAGCTCATAGCTGAGGGTGGAGCAAGATATCAGAGTAGAAGCCTCCACTGATGGTTCCCCCTTGCAGGAACACCATATTTTAACAACTAACTACACACAAAAAAAGCACCATCAAAAGAAGCAAAACTCAGGTGAACAATCACAGCACCTGGTGTTAATTTCTTATTGCTCAAAGAGGCACTGAGGAGAGTAGGAAAAACAGCCTTGAATTGCTGACACCACCCCTCCCCTATTCCCCCAGCAGTGGCTGTGTGGTGCAAGAGAAAATCTGTGCACTTGAGGGAGGGAGAGCATAGCGACTGGGCCACTTGGCATTGAACTCAGTACTGAGCTGTCCCAGCAGAGAGAAAAACTGTGCTGGGCTCAGCTGGCATTCGCTGAGGTGGAGGGAACATTTGGACCAGCCCTAGCCAGAGGGGAATCACCCACTTAAGCAGTCGGAACTTGAGTTTCTGCAAGCCTCACCACCATGTGTTAAAGTGTTCTGGGGTCTTATGTAAGCTCAACAGGCAGTCTAGGACAAAAGGACTGCAATTCCTAAGCAAGTCCTAGTGCTGGGCTAGGCTTAACACTAGAGCAGTGAACTAGGGCAGCAGGTGACCTAGAAAGACATCATCCAGGGTGGCTAAGGAAGTGCTTGTTCCACCCATCTCCCAACCCCGGGTAACACAGCTCACAGCAACTAAAGTGACTCCTTCCTTCTGCTTGAGGAGAGAAGAGCAAAGAGTAAAGAAGACTTGATTTTGCACCTTGGATACAAGCTCAGCCAATGTAGGATAGGGCACCAGGCAGAGTCATAAGGCCCCCATTCCAGGCCCTAGTTCCTTGACAACATTTCTAGACATGCCCTGGGCCGGAAGGGAACTCACTGCCTTGAAAGGAATGAGTTAGTCCTGACAGAATTTATCGCCTGCTGACTAAAGAGTCCTTGGGCCCTGAATAACCAACAGTAATACCCAAGTAGTGTGCCATGGGCTTTGGGTGAGACTCTGAGACGTGCTAGTTTCAGGTGTGACTTACTACCTTCCCAGCTATGGTGGCTATGGCAAAAGATTCCTTCTGCTTGAGAAAAGTAAAGGGGATGTTTTCTTGCTGGTACCTTAGGTACCAGTTCAGCCACAAGGTTATGGAGCACCAAGTGGGCTCTTGGGTCCCCGAGTCCAGGTGTAGTCTCCTAGACAGCATTTCTGGACCTGCCATGGGCCAGAGGGGAGCCCATTGCCTTGAAGGGTGAGTCCCAAGCCTGGCAGCACTCACCACAAGCTAACTGAGGTGCCCCTGGGCTTTAAGTGAACATATGCGGTAGCCAGGCAGAACTCCCCCTGAGCCAGTAGTGGTGGTGGCCACCAGGAGGGGCTCCTCTGCCTGTGGAAAGGTGAGGGAACAGTGAGAAGGACTTCGTCTTGTGGTTTAAGGGCCAGCTTAGATGCAGTAGAATAGAATGCCAGGTAGATTTCTAAGGTTGTTGGCTCAAATCCTGGCTCCCAGTTGTGTCTCTGGACCCACCCAAGGCCTGGGGGAACTCACTGCCTTTAAGGGAAGAACACAAGCCTAGTTGGCTTCTTCACCTGCTGATGGCAGAGCCCTAGGACATTGAGGTAGAACATAGATGGTAGCCAGGTAGTGGTTAAATCAAGCAAATTTAACCCAAAGAAGACTACCTCAAGGCATTTAATAATCAAACTCCCAAAAGTCAAGGATAAAAAAGGATACTAAAAGAGCAACAGGAAAGAAACACATAACATACAACAGAGTTCCAATATGTCTGGCAGCAGACTTTTCAGTGGAAACCTTATAAGCCAGGAGAGAGTGCCATGACATGTTTAAAGTGCTGAAGAAACAAGACCCAGTGATCTGTTGCTTATAAGAAACACACTTCACCTATAAAGATACACACAGGCTGAAAATAAAGGGATGAAAAAGATATTCCATGCCAATGGAAACCAAAAAAGAGCAGGACTAGCTATACTTATATCACACAAAATAGATTTCGAGACAAAAATTGTAAGAAGAGATGAAGAAGGTCATTATATAATGATAAAGGGATCAATTCAGAAAGAGGGTATAACAATTTTAAATATATATGCAGCCAACACTGGAGCACCCAGATATACAAATCAAATATCATTAGAGCTAAATAAAGAGACCACAATACAATAATAGCTAGAGACTTCGCACCCCACTTTCAGCATGGGACTGATCTTCCAGACAGAAAGTCAGCAAAGAAACATCAGACTTAATCTGCAGTATGAAACAAATGGGCCTAATAAATACTTACAGAACATTTCATCTAACAGCTGCAGAATACACATTCTTCTCCTCAGCACATGGATCATTCTCAAGTATAAACCATATGTTGGGTCACAAAACAAGTCTTAAGGCATTCAAAAAATTGAACAACTTAAAAAATAAATTAAAAAAAGTAATCCCACTTACAATAGTCACAAGTAAAATTAAATACCTAGGAATTAATCAAAGAAGTGAAAGATCTCTACAATGAAAACTATAAAACACTGATGAAAGAAATTGCAGAGGACACAAAAAAAGGAAATATATTCCATGTTCATGGATTGGAAGAATCAGTATTGTTAAAATGTTCATACTGCCCAAAGCAATAAAAGATTTAAGGTAACCCCTATCAAAATACTAACAGCATTCTTCACGGAAATAGAAAAAACAATCCTAAAATTTATATGGAACCACAAAAGACCCAGAATAACCAAAGCTATGCTGAGCAAAAAGAATAAACCAGAGGAATCACATTACCGACCTTCAAATTATGCTGCAGAAGTATGGTAACCAAAACAGCATGGTGCTGGAATAACAACAGCTCAGTGGAACAGAATGGAGAACCCAGAAACAAATCCATACACCTACAGTGAACTCATTTTTGACAAAAGTGCCAAGAACATGCATTGGAGAAAAGAGTGTCTCTTCAATAAATGGTGCTGAGAAAATTGGATATCCAAATGCAGAAGAATGAAACTAGACCTCTGTCTCTCACCATATATAAAAATCAAGTCAAAATGGACTAAAGACTCAAATATAAGACCTCGAACTATGAAATTTCTAAGCAAAAACATTGGAGAAACTCTCCAGAACATTGGAGTGGGCAAAAAAATTCTTGAGTAACACTCCAGAAGCACAGGCAGCCAAAGCAAAACTGGATAAATGGGATCACATCCAGTTAAAAACCTTCTGCACATCAAAAGAAACAATCAACAAAGTGAAGAGACAACCCACAGAACTGGAGAAAATATTTGCAAACTAGCCATCTGACAAGGGATTAATAACCAGAATATTAGGAGCTCTAACAACTCTATAGGAAAAAAATCTAATAATCCAATTTAAAATGAGCAAAAGATCTGAATAGACCTTTCTCAAAAGAAGACATACAAATGGCAAACAGGTATATGAAAAGGTGCTCAATATCATGATCATCAAAGAAATGCAAATCAAAACTACAATGAGATATCACCTCACCCCAGTTAAAATGGCTTTTATCCAAAAGACAGGCAATAATGAATGCTGGCAAGGATGTGAAGAAAAAGGAACTCTCATACACTGTTGGTGGGAATGAAAATCACTACAACCACTATGGAGAACATTTTGGAGGTCCCTCAAAAAACTAAAAATAGAACTACCATACAATCCAGTAATCCCACTGCTAGGTATATATATCCGAAAGAAAGGAAATCAGTATATCACAGGGATATCTGCACTTCCATGTTTGTTGCAGTAGTGTTCACAAAAGTCAAGATTTGGAAGCAACCTAAGTGTCCATCGGAAGATGAATGGATACAAAAAATGTGTTACGTAAACACAATGGAGTACTATTCATCCATAAAAAAGAATGAGATCCTGTCATTTGCAGCAACATGAATGGAACTGGAGGTCATTATGTTAAGTGAAATAAGCCAGGCACAGAAAGAAAGACTTTGCATGCTCTAATTTAATTGTGAGAGCTAAAAATTAAAACAATTGAACTCATGAACATAGAAAGTAGGAAGATGGTTACCAGAGGCTGGAGAGGGTAGTCGGGGAGTGGGGAGGAAGCAGGGGTGGTTAATGGGTACAAAATGTAGTTAGAAAGAATGAATAAGACCTAGTATTTGATAGTACAATGGGATGACTATAGTCAATAATAATTTAATTATACATTTTTAAATAACTAAAAGAATATAATTGGATTGTTTGTGACACAAAAGATAAATGCTTGAGGGGGATGGATACCCCATTTACTATGATGTATCAAAATATCTCTGGTACCCCAGAAATATATATACCTGCTGTGTACCCACAAAAATTAAAAATTAGAAAGTTCATAGCAGCACTGTTCATTAAAACCCCAAAGCATTCATTAACAGGAGACTGGATAGGTAATGTGTGGTAGAATCATAGGAAAATACTATACAATAATGAGAAAAAACAAACTATAGTTACATACAATATAGATAATCTTGCAAATACATTGGACAAAAGAAGCCAGATACTACATAATTTCACTTATATAAAGTTCAAAAACAGGAAAATCCCATCTCTGATGGTAGAAGTCAGAGTACTGGTCATCCTTGGGGAAGGTAATGACTCTAAGGAGGCATGAGTGGGGGCTTCGGAGTTCTGGTTCTGTTTTTTGATGTGGATGCTGGTTACGTGAATGTTTCCACTGTGGAAATTCATGTATGATTTGTGCATATCTGATGTTTATTATACTTCAAGTAAAAATTTATTTTAAGAGTGAGAGAAAGAAGAGAGATAAAGAGAAGGGAGTAAAAATAGATAAAAATAACAAAAAGGATGGAAGATACGACGTATCAATAAGCATAGTTTTCAAAATATATTTCAAAGGATATACAGTATGAATAGGTAGTAAAATCTAAGTAAAATCTTTTTTGCAGTGTTTTTCATGTTTAATGTTTATGTCTATTCATATAGCCATTGTTTTAATAACATTCTACCATATATTTTCCAGTTAAAAGTAATGTAGTTGTCTGTCTGTATCCATGGAAGATTGGTTCGGGACCCCCTCAGATACCAAAATCTGCAGATGCTCAAGTCTCTTATATAAAATGGCATAGTATTTGCCTATAACCTATCTACATCCTCCTGTATATTTTAAATTATCTCTAGATTACTTATAATATCTAATACAATGTGAATACTCCATAAATAGTTGTTATACTCTATTATCTAAGGACTAATGACAAGAAAAAAAGTCTGTACATGTTCAGTACGGATACAGCCATTCATTTTTTCCAAATATTTTCAATCTGCAGTTGACTGAATCCATGGCTGCAGAACCCACATATGTGGAGGACCAAGTGTACATGTTTATTTTATTAAATTTCAAAAACAAAAAATAAAACAGGGAAGAAACCAGAATTCCATCACTGAGATCTAATCATCCTTAACATTTTGGTGTGTATCCTACCAGTCTTTCTGTCTTATGATTTGTGAAGTTTTTAAAAGGATGGGGTGGGAAGGGAAGCAGGGAATAATCAGCATGTGGTTGAGGATAATGGCTTCTTTGGTGCCAACATGTCACATGTATACGTATGTAATAAACCTGCACATTGTGCACATGTACCCTAGAACTTAAAGTATAATAATTTTAAAAAAAAAGAGTCACAAGAACAGGATGTAATACAGGAACCCACTGGTAGGTTACTATGGATGTTTTTTGTTGTAGGTGGTAGATTAATTATTAAAAATAACTTAGGAAATAAAAGTGGGCCAGGTCTGGACCAAGAATGAGGATGTGTCACCAACCAGGGATTATGATCAATCCAATTTTGTGTGCCTGTGGTCCAATTAAAACTAAAAGAATTCTCATAATAAATAGATTCTGTGCTGTAATTGAAAGTAAGTTTAGTCCTCTGAAGTCCTAAACTGACATTTTAAAGACAAACTGTGCACTGACAAATCAAGGGGGAAAAATTACTTCCCTTTTCAGTAAGAAGAAGCTTGCCCTTTGATTACTAAACCTCACATAGTTTTACAATGAGTTGTGAATTCCAGCTCCTGTTCATGATAAAATTGGCCATAATGATTCAAACATTCATGCGTCAGAAGGTTTCAGTGTAAACCAGATAAACTTCCCAGGTCCCTTCTACCTCTAAAATTCTGTATTTTAGATTAATGACCTGGTGTGTCTACCCACTCAATTAATAAAGCAAGAATGACTTTTCCAGACCCTTTCCTGTTAATTACACAGAGAGTTTCAACTGGGGGCAGTTCTTATTGCTCACAGCAAAAATTCAGATTTATTGGTTTGTTTTTGTGTTTATATCCCTGTTGCTCTTAATAAAAATGAAAGGTTTAATGTGGTGAGTAAATCATGGTAAAATATGTGCAAGAATATAAAATAATGCACACATAATGTTAGAACACTAAAATGCATGCTTTTGGTTTCTATTTTAGCTACAGCGGAGGCACAGATTTGGCTTACAGCTTCCTAACACTCAAGACAAAGAGGAAAACAGGAGAAGAGAGAAGATTTGTAATGCCTATAAAATAATTTTGGTCAGGTTTTCCAAAGAAAACGAGAATTTCTGTGTGCTTAGAAAGATGTCCCCATGATGTGTTAGAACAGCTTCTATCAGCTCTTGAGAGTCAGTGGTTAAATATCCAGAATTTTTACAAATATGTTGTTAAACCATTGATAGCTTGAAATTGACCATAGTGGGAATATTTAGCAAACACTGCAAGTCAGGACTTGTTTTTCTTTTAGAAGCCAGTTTGCCAGCACACCACCACATGTCCCCGGTGGTCCTCAGACAGAGACACTGTATGAGGTCAGGAGAGTTGCAAGTGGTTGGGGAAAGGCTCAGTGTACAACTTTCTATGTACGATAGAAACCCATCCCTCCGGAGTAGAAGAGAACAGAAACATATGCCCGAGACCAGAGAATGATTTCAAAGTTACATCAGCAGTCACCCACCCCACCTGAGTCCTTCTTTCCAATAATACCCTTTGGAATTTCATACCTGGGATTACAAAAATTGCTATGCCCATTGAGGGGCAGACATATCTCCCCATTCAAAGATACACCTAAACAAATGGGAGAATCTCAGGTTACAAACTTTATGCTTTCCACTCAGTCAGCACTTCCAAGCCCGTGTTTCACAGCATCATGAAAAGTGTCCTTCAGGGAAGAAAAAAAATGTCCCATACCAAAATAAGCAATCATCTTTATTGTGGGACTTCTCAGAGCCTTTAAGGAAGCATATGTGCCCCTGTGGCAGAGTGTACATTAGTTCCCAAACTTGTTTTACCCCAGAACACTTCCTAGTGACACATCTTGGGACATCAGACTGGGTAGTCAGGGTTCCTTATGATTTGGAGAGGCAATCCCAGGACGTTATTCCACAGAAATGTTTCTTTTATGTAGGACTTGAGGCTCTGGCATTTTTGTTTATAAAAACATGAGTTGCATATCTTCGCTTTTCAAAGGAACCACTTCATTAACTCTGTTGGTGTTCATACATCCATCAGCAGAGCTGACTGAAGGCATGAAGGAAACAATTCAGGACAAGAAGTTTCTTAATTTCCTGTGGGCTGTGTCCTCAGCAACTCACTCAGTCCTATGATGGACACAGAGTTTGTTATGTTGCACGCAGTACACACAAGTATACATCCACTCAACCATTATCATGGAGCCCCTTCATGTTCCAGGCCGTGGATGGGACAGACCTGGCCCTGTCTTCAAGGAGCTCAGGATGCAGCATTAATGAATGTCAGCTTCCTCTATTTACAGCCTTTCTTTGCTTTGTCTAGGCTTCTGCCTCCCCACTTTGCTCTGTGCCCTGTGCTGCTCCTCACCATTCTTGTTCATCCTTTTCCCTCCCTTCCCTGATAGCTTTTTCCAATGACTCACAAGAACCCAGCTCAGCTGCTGTTCATTATGCTCCTGTCTTTGCATTTTTCCAACTCAATTAAGCCATTACCAGAACTAAATGAGGCATGGACTCCCCAAAAGTCACACCTGTTGTCAGGGAGATGGAGGGCAAGACTGTGTACAGCTGGCAGGCAGACAGCAGAAGCCGGGCTTGGGCTTGCGGGAGGCAGCCAAGGGTGACCGGGCAATTTGTGTTTCCCCCAGCGCCAAAAGAGGGCCCTCATTTTAAAACAAGATGTGCCTTGCTTTGGTACAGAAGGAATGAAGTCTGATATAGAACTAGGGATGGCCGTATTAGTGATGGCAGGTAAGATGTCCCTAATTCTTTGGCAAATGTGCACCAGCTATGTATAGAAACCCATCTTGTGGATGTCTCTTCGGCAAGAGGTAAAGGAAGCTGCAACCACAGCCAGGCACATGAGTTTGGTGATTATTGATTAAACTTTTTCAGGTTTATTTTTCCTGTTCACCCTCATTAAAACATATACATTTCACCTTTCTGCAATAGTGACTTCAAACCTTACTGTTAGTATCTTTATGATCATTGTGATGAAAGATGGCAAAGATTACAGTACAATAAACCAGAGACAGCAGTGTACTCACCTTACGAAGATAAATTCTTTTGGAAATCAAATTTGGTCTTATAACTATCTTTTTCCTAGGCAACCTAGAATTTTTTTCCTGCAATCTAGGAATTCAGAAGTAGTAGCCTTTGAGCTTACTGTGCCTTTAATTTACTGAGTGATTTTGTGTTCAGAAGGTCTGCACCTGCATTTTCTCTATTTGAAATGTGAGCAAAATCATTCTGCTCTAGAGATTCACAATTTCCAGAAATGTTGAGGCCAAGAGGTGAGAGTAGGGGTGGTTTTTATTTGGAAGAAAATTGAAACGTGGTAGTGTTCACTCCTAACGTTGTTTTTCTATCCTCTGTTAACTTGTCTTGACTGCGGAACTTGGATTAGCCACATACCTACTCTTGGAACAGCAAGTTCAACAGACATTTTTAGAGCATCAATTTAGTACCAGGTTCTTTGTTTGATGCTGAGGATGCAGCTGTGATCATGGAGAAGCCTCTGCCTACAGGAACCGTCAGTCTTGTGGGGTGACCCCTTCCCTGTCCTGTCCAGGAATTGCCCAACCAGCCTCTCTTCTTTACTGGGCACATTTCATACATTTATTCAACAAATATTTGTGAATCATTTGTGCCAGGTGCTGTGCTGGGTGCTAGGCAGCAATGGTGAAGAAAAGAGACAGGCCTTGGCCTCATGAAGTTTCTGGTCCCTGTCTTGACTTAATTCTCTTTCCCAGCAATCACCAGACAGAGAATATCACTCTTTGCTCTGTGCTCCCTCAATACTTAATCCATGCCTCTTTATAGAATTTAGATCACCGTCCTTATAATACACCTTTCTGTCTCTTTTTAAACCATGAGCACCTTGAAGGCAAAAATTTCAACTTTCTTTCCCTAGTGTCTTGCACTCCCTAGTATCTAGCACATAGAGAGCTCAATAAATGGTTTTTGAATGAGTAAATCATTGCATGAATTTGTAACTTCATGAACCCATGGAACACATTGACCAGTCTGCCCTCATCTTCCATCTCCGATCCTTGGCTGAAGAGCCTAGTAAGCCATTATCTGTCCGTACTGAAACACTCCTCCTGATGTCAAGAACCTTTTAAACATAAAACCACCTGGTGCACGGGTCATTTCTTCTTCCAAGATGTATCTGCCATTGAGAGAAAGAACAAATATTAGCTTCAGCTTTGCAATACTCATTTGCAGGAAAGCAAGCATGATTATATATGATTTAAATGGAATAAATGCATAGTAAGGAGAACAAATGAGTTTATTTGTGATTTGCTAGATACTGTTGGAGATAACTACAGTAAGAAAAAATATATATATAATAACAGTGGTTTAAACCAGTCAGAAGCCTTTTTTCTCTGTCAGGCAAAAGTCCAGGAATAGTTCAATACTAAGGTTCTGCGCTATGAAATGCTTAGTTCATGGCACCATCATTCCCTAGGTGGTAGCTCCTTGTTCAAGATGGTCTCCAGCTGTCATATCCACCTCCGTGCAGCAGAACAGAGGAAGTGGGGAGAAGGGATGAGGGGCAACCAGGAGTCAAGTACAAAGAAGATAAAGCTTTTACAACATGGAAGGTGGAAGGTGGTGGGAGCCTGAACAAAGGCACTGGCCACAGGAGTGTGTAGGAGAAGGCAGAGAGGGAAGCAATGGCAGAATCACAGGACCAGGAGACTGGATGTTGGAGGAGAGGGAGATGGTGGATCTAGAATGACCCTTAGCTTTGAAAGCAAATTCAACCCTGGCAACTGGACTCAAAAGGGTGGTTTGAAGAATACATTAGACTGAGAGAGTTAACTGCTGCAAATTGACCCCAAATCTCTCCTTCCTTTATTCCTTCTTGCCATGAATTTTCTGTTGAATGAACTAATTAAGTTAATAAACTTCTCCAAGTAGTTAATATTTCACAGGAAAAATTTAACAGGTCTCGGTGACTAACCCTAGCCAGTTATAATGTTCCCTCTCCTACCTAATTCAGTCCACGGGACTCCTTAAAATTCTGAGTTCTTAAGGCATTCTTAAGTCAAGTGCCAAAACTGCTCACTTGAGTAAGCTGAATATACAAAGAATCTATTTCCCCATCTAGAAGGTGGACTTGGTATCACCCTCATTACAAAATTGTTGTGAAGTTTAAAATACCTAGAATGTTTAAGGAACCTGGTACAATGCCTGGATCAATAAATGCTAGTTTCTCTTTCCAAAGTACTTTCTTTTTTAATGCTTTTATTTGACAAACATTTATTCAGCATTTCCTATTTTAGACACTGTACTAAGAGCTGGAGGGCAAAGTTAAATTTAGAAAAAAAGTTACTTTTTTTCACTTCTGAGTGTTAAGGTAAATTCTGATCATTTAGACCAGCATGCCTACCCCCTGGACTGGGAGCTCCTAACAATGTAAACATGCATGTGTTTGTCACCTTTATATTCCCAGTACAAGTACTTATTAAATGTATGAGTGAACATATGTCCAGGGTCCAAGTAATGAAGCCAAAAATCTAAAAGCAGGACTAGGGTCAGAAAACTGGGGTGGTCATGGATGTTCAGACATTACAGGAGGAGATTCCATGAAAACTGAGTGTCTGCTGGGGTGGTCCTTCCACCTGAGGCCCAGCACACTCTGCTAGGAATGCTGTTGGAGGAGAAGGTGGAATTCCTAAGGACCAAGAGGCACCATATGACAACGATTAAGAGACTGGGCTCTGGAATCAGACATTTATGAACATAACTATAATAAAGTGTGATGAACCTTCCAAGAGGGAAGCTCAAGATCCAAGATTTATATAAGAGACTATGTTCTTATAGGTGGACCTCCCTCACCTAAGGATTCAGGGAAGGCCTCCTTCAAGAGCCTTGCAAATTGCTCACTGCACAACTGAGGGGTTAATGTGGGCTGAAATCCAACCTGTGTTCCACTAAAGCTGTGCACCTTGACTCAAAGCTGTGTGCGCCCCAGAAGGAGCTCTTTTCCTCATTCACCTGAAGGCCTACAGTTCACCCAGACACACCCCACAATTATGGACATCTGAAAGCTGAAAGATAAGTAGATGTTTTCCAGGCCAAGTTTAGGCCAGAGGGACCAAGGAGGGGAACAGCAAGTGTGAGGTCTGAGCATTTTAAAAGCCTGATGTCCTTGAGGAACTGAAAGAAGTTCAGCAAGGTTGAAGTGTGACATTCAAAGAGAAAACTGACAAGAGTGGAAGGGTATTCATTAAAGCCAGTATTTTCTATGAGTTTACTAGTTACATTGTGCTAATGGCTGGCTCTCCATGCATTATTTTGTTTAGATCACAGACATTAAGTGACTTGCCCAAAGTCATATTAGAAAGTAGTGGAACTATGATTCAAAGCCAGGTTTAACTCCAGAGCCTGTGCTCCAAAGCACTTGTCCTGTGGCATCCAAAGATTTGCAAATTGCAAAAGAGCAAAACTGGAAATGGGAATGCCAGTTAAGAAAGAGTTGCAGAAATCTGGTTAAAAATGATAGTAGGGCTAGGCGTGGTGGCTCACACCTGCAACCCTAGCATTTTGAGAGGCCAAGGTGGGAGGATCACTTGAGCCCAGGAGTTCAAGGCCAGCTGTGGGCAACAGAGTGAGACCCCATCTCTACAAAAGAAAAAATTAAAAATCAGCCAGGTGTGGGTAGCATGTGTTTGTAGTCCCAGCCACTTAAGAGGCAGAGGTGAGAGGACTGCTTGAGTCAGGGAGGTTGAGGTTGTAGTGAGTTGTGATGGCGCCACTGCATTCCAGCATGGGCGACAGAGCCAGATTCTGAAAGACAGAAGGGGAAGGAAGGAAGGAAGGAAGGAA
>NW_012100654.1:4904948-4930445 GCF_000951045.1 Mandrillus leucophaeus | reverse complement strand
ATGGTAGACTGAAAATAGTCTTGGAAATGGTGAGGAGTAAATGGATTCCAGAGAGGTTTAGGAAGTAGAATCTATAGGGCTTGGGGGTTGTTTAAATATGAAGGACAATTATGAGAACAGAAAGAAGAAAAGATGGCTCCTTATTTTGTGTCTCTGTGGATGGCGTGTAATCTTCTAAAATAGAAAACAGTGAAGGAGAAACAAGTTTGATAGGGAGGTGAGTTTAGGACCTGTTAAATTCAAAGAATCTGTGGAACATTCATGTGGCAGTGTCCAGTTGGCAGTCCAGTGCTTGGCCCTGAACCTCAAGGCAGGCTGGATATTTAGCCCCATCAACCTGTAATTGGTAATTGACTCAGAGGGTGAGTGAGATAGGGTGTTGGTTAAGCTGGTCTTGAACTCCTGACCTCAGGTTATCCACCTGCCTCAGCTTCCCAAAGTGCTGGGATTATAAGCATGAGCCATTGCACTCGGCTTCATCCTATATTTTCTAAAAGAACTTACATGCTGAATAAAATATCGCTAATGTTATTATAACAAAAGGGGCTGCTGCTACTAATAGGCCAAATTTATGCCTCATTCACACAGGTAAATGAATGGATTAAAATCCAGCATCAGCACCAGCGGAGGTCTTAGGTTATCAACGGCCTCTTTAAAATTTGACCTTTCATAACCTAACACAGTTCTTCCCCAATATGGGCAATTGAAGTTTCCTGTATTTTACGTAAGTGCTATAAAAATGTGACTCCAAGCCAGGCCTTTTCAATCTGCCACCCCCAGACCCCTCTAAATGGAAATTCTGAGCCACGTCGGTTGCAGTAGTCGTAACAAGATGGGATTTAGGTTTAGCTGAATCCATTTTGTCTTTCTTTTCTTTTAGAAGGCATCACAGGAGGCCTCTACATGATGTGGCTTCCAAAGACTCAAGGACCACCCACCTTACAAGTCTGCAATGAAGAAGGCAGAAATGGAGATTCAAACACCACTTCTTCTATTCTTTTATTAATCACTCTGTAGACATGTGTCCCCACTGCAGGGAGTGAACTGCTCCAAGGGAGAAAACTTCTGGGAGCCTCCAAACTCCTAGCTGTCTTGTCCCTCGCCCTGGAGAGAAGGCAGAACCATGGCATTTTATTGCTGCTTCTGGGTCCTCTTGGCACTCACCTGGCACACCTCTGCCTATGGGCCCGACCAGCGAGCCCAAAAGAAAGGGGACATTATACTTGGCGGCCTCTTTCCTATTCATTTTGGAGTAGCAGCTAAAGATCAAGATCTCAAATCAAGGCCGGAGTCTGTGGAATGCATCAGGTAAGAAGAGGGGCCTAATCTGCCAGTCTCTTCTCTTCTGAGTGGTTGGAGAAAAGCTGCACCAAACCCAAAATATTTTTTTCAAACTTTGTCCTATCTTTTCAAGGATAGTGATTGATTGGTAATCATGCTGAAGCTTATTGCCTCCACAACCTGCCTTTTTTTTTTCTTGAAGACTTCTTTTTAAATAAAATGTTAATTATGTTAAGTAGAAAATCCATGCATGGCCTGTTAAAGCACCTGGTGGTCATTTGGTGACCAAATTATCATCATTCACCTGACAGCAGTGTTGCTTAATGGAAGACTAAGTACCTAGAAGGAAATTTATTGCAGGTCTTGCAAACCTGAGTAGTAAAATCCCCCATTGACCTTACATGCTCCAGTGGATAATAATACCTGAGTGCTGGCTGCCTCACTCTTTTCCTTTCTTTCTTTCTTTCTTTTTCTTTCTTTCTTTCTTTCTTTCTTTCTTTTTCTTTCTTTCTTTCTTTCTTTCTTTTTCTTTCTTTCTTTTTTTTTTTTTTTAGGCATTTAAATTGAAAGAAACCACAGTAGTCAGCATGACCCAGGCATCTTCAAACTGTAAAATGTAGTCCATAGCATTTTGGAACTACGGCCATTAGAAAGTCTTTTGCATAGGAAGGTTGCCACCCTCCCCACCCCTCATCCCACTGCACCAAGACAGAATGCATCTAACTCTCTCAATGGATTCTCTCTGCAGCTGCTTGAAGAGAGCTAATGTCTCATCAAATATTTTCTTCTCCAAGCCACAGTCTGTTTTATGGTCATTTTCTCCATGATATGCTTTCCAGATCCATCATCAGCCTGCTTGTCCTCCATCTGATGCCCCCTAATTTACTGTGACCCTTTTAGAATATAGTCTCCAGGGTGAAGCACATCTCTTTAAAATAGGATCTGACTTCTGCAGAATACAGTGGACTGTATGTCACCTCCCCTGATCTACACTGGAGACTATGACTGTGCTCCAAATCTGGACCCATCTTCTAGAGAGACTTGCAACTTCCCGAAGGGATCCAACACTTTTCCTTGCTCTTCCCAATAGCTGGAAAATGAAAATGAAAACTAGAATTGTTCCGAGAAAACTAGATTTCTGTTCATGTTCTAATGAGAGCTAGTACATTGATAATATTTTCATATTTTTCTTATGAATGCAGGAAATCTAAGTGCAGAATTGCACTGATGCTGATGGCATCCTTCACATAACCCATGTGGACAAATATTCTGTTGCACCCCGCTGCACAGAGCTGTACATGTGCCGTGTGTATACAGACCTAAGATCAAGCAAAAGGCTTGCCCTAAAATAATATATATTTTCAAATTATGTTAAAGATAATAAAATTAGCTTAGCAGCATAGTTGTTTAATGTAAAAAAATCTGTAATATTTCATAATAACTTTGTAGGTTTAAAACAAATAGTTAAAGAAATACATGGGCTGGGCGCAGTGGCTCAAGCCTGTAATCCCAGCACTTTGGGAGGCCGAGACGGGTGGATCACGAGGTCAGGAGATCGAGACCATCCTGGCTAACCAGTGAAACCCCGTCTCTACTAAAAAAAATACAAAAAACTAGCCGGGCGAGGTGGCGGGCTCCTGTAGTCCCAGCTACTCGGGAGGCTGAGGCAGGAGAATGGCATAAACCCAGGAGGCGGAGCTTGCAGTGAGCTGAGATCCGGCCACTGCACTCCAGCCTGGGTGACAGAGCGAGACTCCGTCTCAAAAAAAAAAAAAAAGAAATACATGAAGGAAACATAAAGAAAATGGTAAACAGAAAACATCACATTAAAAGTTAGACCAAGAGCTTAGGGAACCTAACAATACAATGGAGTACAAAAGATCGTATATCTCACCTCCTGTCACTGTCACTGAGTTCAAGTAGTGAAACTCACAATATAAAGAAAGAACCTGGCGAGTTTTTTCCTCTAGACACAAATACACTGATTCAGCACATTTACTGAGCCCTCACGCTGAGCAAAGTGCTAGGGAAGTGAAAACTATGTCTCTGACCCTGTTTCTCTTGTTAACTTGTTTGATTTTTGTTTAAAATGTTCTTCTTTGAAAAGCAATGCATGTTCATTTTTTTAGACATAAAGTATAAATAAGCCAAAAGCACGTAATTTTAAAACTAAGCATTCCACCACCCAGACATGACCACTGTTGTACACCCCAGAATAACCACTGTCTGTGTATGGCTTTCATAGGTTATTTGTTTACAAAAATGAGATCATTCATGTCCCTTTCCCCTTGACCTTCAGGAATGTCATAGTCTAAACTTACGACTCTGCAAATCTGATCTGAGGTTATTTTTAGGCACCCACATATTAATATCCTAATCTATTTATGTTTACCCTCGTCTTTTTCTTGTACATCTACATATTGCTTTTATTTAAGTGTCTCACATTAGCTACTTCAAATTCATTACTGGAGAAGACAGATACAAATTATTCAGTGAACTACAAATAGCAATCTTTTATTTTTCTTTTTCTTTTTATTATTGTCATTATTGCTCTCTGTCTCTGTGTGAGGCACCGTGCTGAAGATTTTGCATAATTATCTTATGTCATCATCTTCACAGTCACCCTGTGAGGCAAGTGTCATCCTCCTTTTATTTTTATTTATTTATCTATTTATCTATTTATTTATTTATTTATTTATTTATTTTTGAGGTGGAGTCTCATGCTGTCACCCAGGCTGGAGTGCAGTGGCACAGTCTCAGCTCACTGCAACCTCCATCTCCCAGATTCAAGTGATTCTCCTGCCTCAGCCTCCCATGTAGCTGGAATTACAGGCACCCACCACCACGCCTGGCTAATTTTTGTATTTTTAATGGAGACAGGGTTTTGCCATGTTGGCCAGGCTGGTTTTGAACTCCTGACCTCAAGTGATCCACCTGCCTCGGCCTCCCGAAGTGCCGGAATTACAGGCGTGAGCCACCACGCCCGGCCATGTCATCCCCATTTTAACAGAGAGGGCTCTGTACAGAGCATGCCATGAAGCCAGAGAGTAGTAACAGTTCCATGATTCAAACCCAGCTTTGCCCGGTCTTTAAGTCGTTGACTAGAAAGCTTCCCATTTTCTTCCACTTCTTCTTTCTTCCAGGTATAATTTCCGTGGGTTTCGCTGGTTACAGGCTATGATATTTGCCATAGAGGAGATAAACAGCAGCCCAGCCCTTCTTCCCAACTTGACGCTGGGATACAGGATATTTGACACTTGCAACACCGTTTCTAAGGCCTTGGAAGCCACCCTGAGTTTTGTTGCTCAAAACAAAATTGATTCTTTGAACCTTGATGAGTTCTGCAACTGCTCAGAGCACATTCCCTCTACGATTGCTGTGGTGGGAGCAACTGGCTCAGGCGTCTCCACGGCAGTGGCAAATCTGCTGGGGCTCTTCTACATTCCCCAGGTACTCACGCCTTCTCAGATGGGGCACTGGGAGCAGGATCAGAACGAGCAGACTTGGGGGTGCCATGCCCAATATCCATACAGTTTGCTATTTTCTTATCTCTGGCACAAAAGACCTATGATTTAGTTGATATGCTGTATCATGACCGTTTGGGATTTCTGAAACTCCAGTGTCCACAGTGTCAATGATTCCTTCACTACTCTTCCAAAATTCTTTTAAATGTATCTTGCATAAAACTGTGTCTTTTTTAAAAAAGAGGCATTCAATTATTTATTTCCCACTCTATTCCTTTAGTAAATGCTTTTTTTCCTTCTGCTTTTACTAAAAGGAATCAGAGCATATGAGGTAAATCCCACCTCTCAAATTCAAAATATCTGTCCCTAATTCCATTTCCTGAAAAGTCTCTGCTTCTCTACTGTCTGGTTGAAACTTTAGCTCAGAGGGAAGCAGAGCATATTTTCTCACAATACAGGAACTTAATCATTGTGTTGCATATTCCAGAAATGGAGAAAATTCTATTTCATTCAACAAATATTTATTCAGTATATATATATATAAGCAGTCTCCACTTAGCAGGAACTCAGCCTAGGTGAAGAGATGGTTGCATTTTCATATACTAACAGTTTATTGAAGCAAGTGCTTTAATAAACATTCAATGGTATATTTTTTCACCAAAAAAAGATAACGAATGTGAAATGCCATTTTATAACCTGGCATTTTCCTTCTTAACACTATAGAGCAAAGCATTTTTCAGTTTAATATTTATGAATCTATGACATCATTTTATAATAGTGAAAAAATGGAAACAACCTAAATGTCTGTGGGTGGGAGAATTAGCTCAATTGTGATGCATCCTTACATTAAGTTTGAAATTAAATTACAAACTACACCTTAAATTTATTTTTTTGAATGCTTAATATTTAAAATTTGTAAGAGTACCTTTGATAAATTTACATTTCTATGTTGGGAGGGCTCCATGGTTTTTTTTGTTTTTTGGTTTTTTTTTTGGTGATTGCCATTATCTCTTTATATACATGAGACAAGAGATAGTTTTGTCATTATTTACGGAATCCTTACTTCAGGGAATTAAAGGTATTTCCCATGGGGAAGCCCTGGCTTTGTAACTTTTGTGCCAAAGTGATCTGACAAAGCCTGTATCAGTAAACGTGCTGCGTATATTCAAATTTAGATACACAGTTAAAGTAAGTTATTGTTACCCCATAGCCAACAGGCTAAGATAAAGAAAGAACATGAAAGGTGGCAGGGGGCGGGGGGATGTTAATTCTTTGTGGTTTGGATGAAAGATAAGGTTAAGTTGAATTTGAATTATAAAAGTGCTTTGATTATCAATCAAACCAACATAAGTCTATCTACAGTAGGGGTTCTCTGCCATGTCTGCCATGGCTACCTATTGGAATTACTTAGGGAGCTTTAAAGATACTGGTGCCTAAGTCCCAGTCCCCAAAGAACAAGCTTTAATTGAGCTGAGATGCAGCCTGGGTGTCAGGAGGTTTTAACACTCCAGAAGTGATTCTAATGTGCAGCTGGGCTGGGAGCCACTGCCCTGCCGGGTGGGGTCATGAACCCAGGGGTATTTTGTATGCCAGCCACGCCACCAAGTGGATGGAACAGGCAGACCAGCTAGACAAATTGCGGTTGGAACAGTTTTCTGAATCATTCATGAAATTCTCCCCTCTTACAATAAAAAAAAGTTTTGTGTGTTTCTGAGGGTTTTTTGGGGGGGTTGGGACACAAAATGGTATTTACCCCACTTTAGAGTTGCTTTTAAAAACTTGGGAAACATTATAAATATATCCCTTAAGAGAACATATCCATGAGGAATATTACTGTTTTTAATTTTTTTATTCCATTAAAGCCCTTTTGACCTGTTTTTCAAAAACTCAAGAAGCAAGCAATAATGGATGGATTTTTTTAAACGGTAGGTTTTGTGTTTGCAAAAATCTGATTCAGAGGCCTATCGTTTGGGTCTGCTAACAGAATTCTCTGAAAACAGTAACATCTAAACAAATTATTTAATTTAACCACCTGCCTCATGAAGTTCTGTTGTATTTTGAGAATACCTTATTCTGATAAAGGAAAAAATAATCAATTTTATACTATACCTTCTAAAATAAAAGCACTTGTCAGAAAACAATCATACTTGCTTTTTAGTCAAGTTGGCCTCATTTTTTCACAGACCAACACCTTTTATGTTTCTAATGTAGAAACTATCCATTGATAAGAAGAAACGCTTTGGAAAATTTTATTTAAAAATATTGGACATGGAAAATTAATTGTTTTAATTGGTGAGAGATATTAAAAAGGCATTCACCCAAATACCTTTGACTTGTTTTCTTAAGAAGTTCAAAATCTCTCTGGAAAAACTAGAGAACACAAGGTATTAAGCTACTTCATTTCCTAGAAGAAATTCTATTTGTGTTAAAATGTTTCGTTCTTCAGAAAAAATGTTCCCATAACTTGGAACTTCCTAAGTGGTGAGCCTTGATGACACAGAGTGCTGCAAATGAGCTGAAGCCAGCCTCATCAAAGATGTGGATCCCCTCAAGCTTTGGGGTGGCCAGGTGGGGCCTGAGTGGTCAGAGCACTCCCACCAGGGTTGATCAGCTTCTTCCATTTGCTCCTTGTGTTGCCATAATGTGAAAAGAAGTGGGAAAGCTCTGCACTAACTAATGCTTTACATGGTATTTGGCTACTTCTTCAAGCAACGATCTCTTAACGTCAAGGGCAAGACTTTCTTCCCCTGGTAGTCCACACCCTTGCTCAGATGCAGAAGTGGCTATGTCTTAGAGAGTGCAAACATGTCAAGACAGCTTCTCCAGGGTTCCTGTTTAGCCTCTAAGATTTTCAAGACCCACATCAAAAGCCTGTCAAGCAGGCTCGGCCATCACCTATAAATGAATAAAGGAAAGGGCTCTGGAAGGTGCTTCCCAATGGAAGATTCTTCACAATGCTACCTTCAAAAGTGGGTCTGGTCATAAAATCAATCCAACAATAGAGGGATGGAGAGGAAGGGAAGTTTTTCTGATGATATTTAATTACACACGTCATTGTTATTGTGATGCAGGGGGATTGAGCCTAATGGTCTAATTGAGCCTAAAAAAAACAGTTCTCAGAAATGACTGCAATTAAGGTTACTTTTTTCTAAAGTACTGGGGTGCAGGGAGGAGAGGGAGGAGGAGGAATAACCAGAGGATGGGAAGAGAAAAATTAGGTAGAATAAGAAAAGGGAATTCCCGGGGACTCCTCTGAAGAGCCTTAAGTTTATAATCCATGGGGAACCTGATTCCTTCCAGAGGCAGATTATGGACAAAGTGTTTATTGCAGTAAAGGGAAGTTAAACTGTTCAGATCAGAAGCTGAGCGCAACAGGCCAAAGTTGTGTACGTGGATATACTATAACCAATGAGGCAGCACAGAGGAGGTTAGAGGAAACATGAAATGGTGCATAAAGACTCTTCTTGAAAGGCTGAGCACATCCCACTATTGTTGGGTTGATTTTATGGCCAGACCCAGTTTTGAAGGTAGCATTGTGAAGAACCATCCATTGGGAATTGGGATGCTCCCTCATAGACTGAAAGGTGCTTAAGTGCTCACGCTGGAGTGGAACAGATGCTGCTTTTCCTTACGCTTTCTTTCATCCTGTACACAGTGAACAGCATAGTTGATAAATGAGACCAAGGCATGCTCAGAAAGCCACCTCCACAACAGCCTGGAGGCTCCCTCAGCACCTCCTCACTCACTCACTCACTCATTCACCATGTTCTTGGTTCTCTCCAGGTCAGTTACGCCTCCTCCAGCAGACTCCTTAGCAACAAGAATCAATTCAAGTCCTTCCTCCGAACCATCCCCAATGATGAGCACCAGGCCACTGCCATGGCAGACATCATTGAGTATTTCCGCTGGAACTGGGTGGGCACAATTGCAGCTGATGATGACTATGGGCGGCCAGGGATTGAGAAGTTCCGAGAGGAAGCTGAGGAAAGGGACATCTGCATTGACTTCAGTGAACTCATCTCCCAGTACTCTGATGAGGAAGAGATCCAGCATGTGGTGGAGGTGATTCAAAATTCCACGGCCAAAGTAATCGTGGTTTTCTCCAGTGGCCCAGACCTTGAGCCCCTCATCAAGGAGATTGTCCGGCGCAATATCACAGGCAAGATCTGGCTGGCCAGTGAGGCCTGGGCCAGCTCCTCCCTGATCGCCATGCCCGAGTACTTCCACGTGGTTGGAGGCACCATTGGATTTGCTCTGAAGGCTGGGCAGATCCCAGGCTTTCGGGAATTCCTGAAGAAGGTCCATCCCAGGAAGTCTGTCCACAATGGTTTTGCCAAGGAGTTTTGGGAAGAAACGTTTAACTGCCACCTCCAAGAAGGTGCCAAAGGACCTTTACCTGTGGACACCTTTCTGAGAGGTCACGAAGAAAGTGGAGGCAGGTTTAGCAACAGTTCGACAGCCTTCCGACCCCTCTGTACAGGGGATGAGAACATCAGCAGTGTTGAGACCCCTTACATAGATTACACGCATTTACGGATATCCTACAATGTGTACTTAGCAGTCTACTCCATTGCCCATGCCTTGCAAGATATATATACCTGCTTACCTGGGAGAGGGCTCTTCACCAACGGCTCCTGTGCAGACATCAAGAAAGTTGAGGCGTGGCAGGTGCGTCCTTCACTTATATAGCAATTTGCTGTATAATAAAGCAGAGTTGGGCTTCTACTCCAGGCAAGAAAGATAGTGGTTACTTGAAAAGAGCAATATTTAAATGAGGCCACTAAATGGAGTGTTGGATTCAAAGTACTCTTTTTAAATCTTGAGCAACTGATTTGAGCAAAATTGATAGTAATTTGATTATCTATTTAAAGCCTTGAGTCAACTGTTCTTTAGTCCAGTGGTTCAGAATAACTAAAGTATGGTCCCCAAAAGTTTTCAAATATCCCAGAACAGATTTAGTAATGAGTGGGGTATTTTTCTAATGTCTAAATTATCAATATTGTTCCCTTGTGAGTAAAGTATCTTTTGAGTACCTATTACGTTCCATATACTAAGTGGCATAAAGCTAGTATTATTGTGTTCAGTCACCACTTTTGCCATTACATTACGACAGGCTATACCAAGCCACCCAGCAGGTCAGCTAAGTGCGACTTAGGACAAAAGCAAATCAAAGGCACAGAAAACAAAAACTCTTTGTAAAAAGATTTGATATTGAATGTTTCAAAAAGAAGTACTGAAGTCGTTATCGTAGGAAAAATCAGAACTTCAGAGGAGTTCCCACACTTGTTTAGCCTTGTTTTGTATTTTTGAATTACACACAGGACAGACATCATAATCTCTTTCATTTCAAGAGCTTATATCCTAAATAGCTGTTTGGGTCTTGCATATGTGCCTTATTTTTTCAATCAGACCATGTTTTACACTCTTTTTGTATTTTCCTTAGTTCCAAACTGACCTATCAGAGAGACTGCATGACAGTGGAGAGGGCGGGGACTCCTGAATTTGAATGGAATGTCCCAGCCTCCAGTGCCCCCATGTCCTAGCTGTGTGATCTTAGGCAAACCACGGCTGTAAGTCACAGTGTCTCCATCTGTGACACAGACTTAATGTCTAGCTTACTTTCCACTCAAGGTTCTTTTGACTTAGGTTTGTGACATTAA
Source organism: Mandrillus leucophaeus (assembly GCF_000951045.1). Classification (NCBI taxonomy): domain Eukaryota; kingdom Metazoa; phylum Chordata; class Mammalia; order Primates; family Cercopithecidae; genus Mandrillus; species Mandrillus leucophaeus. The sequence continues at coordinate 4,920,040 of NW_012100654.1, read as the reverse complement.
ATGACATGATATATGTAAAAGCAATTTGTAAACTTTCAAACTCTAAACAGATGTATGATTATTATAGTAGAATTTCAGTACACCTCTAATTTATCCATCATTTAGATAAAAATGATAACTAGAACAGCTTTGTATACAGAACCCAACCACCACAAACCCTTTGGGAAGGATACCAAGAAGCAAAAAGCATACAACTTGTATCAGTCACTGTAGAGATTCTCATGAAAGACAAGGAGTGACTGTCTAAGTTGGTCGAATGAGTCAGAATCTACAAGTTCTCAGCCCTTCTTTTATGGGAACCTCTCACCCAACCATCACTGTTGGCTAAAATTTCTAACTTCTGTGGGGTACTCAGAGCTTCCTTCTTCACATGGAACCCCTACCCTGTCAAGATAGAGGTGCTGTAATAAAGGTCAGAAACTCTAAAGTCTTCAGGAGTGATGATGCTAAGGTGTAGGGTTTTAAGTAGGAGGAGTAAGGGGACAATCTTTTAGGTGGTTGATACTATCGTCTTTTCTTTCTTACCTTTCATGTCCAGTGCAAGGAGGACCCCAACTCGAAAAAACTTCAAGACAAGGGTAGGGTTGAAGGAAAAACAGGTTTCAAGGGGGAAACTTGGCAGTTCTACCCTTCAATGGCTCCTCTTCCAGATAAGGAAATAAAATTCAGATGGTCAAGACCAGAGCTTGGACCTGTGAGAGGAAAAAAAAAAGCCATGACAGGCAACAGTCACAACTGGGACTTTTAGTTGTGTAATAGAAAGCCCTAACCAAATTGGCATAAACAAAAAAAGAGGAAATGTAGTGGGTCATGTTACTAAAAATCTCAGAAGTGTTCCAGGTACAGCTAGGTATTTTCATCTCATCTTTCTGTTCTTCATTCCCCAGGGTTAGCAATTTTCAGCCTCTGTAGCAGCTTGAAGCTAGGATCTCCTTACTTCCCAAGATATCCTGTAAAAGTTCCAGAAACCACATTTATTGAGCATTCCTAGGTAATGGATCCATCCCTAATGCTAGCAGTCCTCCAGACTACATAGACTTAGAGTAAGGGGGGAGTGAATCCCCAGTGAGAAGTCAGGATGCCATTATCAAAAGGAGGAAGAAATAGAAGCAAAGCAGCCAACATTCAAAATGTCCGCTACACAGACACTTCACCCAACCATGGCCCAGGTAAAGATATGTTCTCCTGACTCTTACATGGTCTGGCAAAATCCCCCCAGAAGAGAGCACAGATGGGAAAATGGGATCAGAACTCTAGGGAGGAATAACATGGGATATTGGCCAAAATGTCCTGAGTGCTTGGTGTGGATCTCCTTTGAGCCTCAGGAACCTAGGTTGTTGGGTGGGCATTCCAGAATTTGAGATCTTGGCCAGGGGATGAACTAGCAATTATTATTTCTCATTATTAAGACCTATATCTTCATCAGGAGATCAACTAGCAATTATTCATTCTCAATATTAAGGCCTATATGGAAATTTATCACCTATAATCTAATCCAAGTCTCCAGCTAGAACTCCATGTCTGGCTTCTCTCAGTTCTTCCCCTGTAAGCCAACCTGCGTGACACCTCTTCACAAATCACTCATTAGTTTTTGGCACAGCATCTTTGCATAGGCCATAGCCCACACCAGAAGGGCCATCAATTTTTATCTCTCCTGTCATTTTCCACCATGAACATTTAAATTGTTTTCCAAATCTACTTTCCCCTGGAAGTCTTTTCAAATCATATTCCCACAACACACTTTCTGATCATTCTTGCTTCCTCATTTTTGATGTTTATATACCCAGCTTAAGCTTCCACATCTCTTCAGTTGACTGAAGTAGACACTTATTAGTTAAAATTCTGGTTATAAGGGTCAATCACAATTTTTTTTCCTTTCTCTCTCCTCAAAAAATATAATATCAATCAACTCATATGCCTCCAAAGTAGCACTAGCAGGTGATTTATGAGCATACAACCCACACTTGCCTTCTGACCTCTTCTTGGAGACCCTCAAGCCCTCCTCATATCCCTTCTCAGCTCTCTCTTCACTACTCCTTTGCTGTACTCTAAGCTTCATAAGATCAGGAACCATGCCTGTATTGTTCATCTGTATGTGCAGAATGCCTGATGCTGGAATATTCATAGAATGAATGAAGGAGTGAATAGCAGTCTAGTTGATTTGACCTGTCAGCACTACCTAGAGGCCTTTGAAGGGAACTGTTTGAGCCAACAACCCGTTCTTGAATCAATCACTGTGGCCAAGGTATTCTAGGCTCTGTTTGGACAAGCTTTGGTCACATCCCCACCATCGAGTTTGAATGGAACATCATGTAAGTACGAAATCACCTTCTTTCTTCTCTCAGTATGATCGTGCACAAGGTGTGCTTCATACTCTCCTGCACCGCACACCAATACTCACTAGTCAAAAAACAGGCATGCAGCCATGGTGAGGATGGAAGTCAGATGGAGCTGATCTTTCTAGGAACTGCTGGTACTGCTGGAAGTTGGGGAATGGGGGATAAATTGTGGGGACAGCCAGAGAAGATGGAAGGGAGATAAAAAAACATGGCTGGGATTAGAGAAGGGAATTGGGCCTGCGTCTTCCCCCATGCTCTTACCACAGGAATTGGGCAAGAAGCATCAAGTTCATTATCTGTGTGACCTGGCCCTCATTATCTGTGTAAGAGCTGGAAGTCCTAGACCGGCGGGGGGTTTCTAATCTCTAGCGTTCAGCTTAATTCAATTGACGCAACTAAGAATGTGTGCCAAGAGGTAATTCCCATTTATGCTGATAATGAGCAACCATTTGACTTTAAAATCTTTTAGGGGAAATACCCTAAAATACCACAAGATGGGAATATTATGGCATAAAAAATATGTTAGCTTCGAAGTGCATGCGTGTACTGTATTTGCCCCTCTGTGAGATCTATGTGTCTTTCTTGGTGGTGTTTTCTTTGTGAACCTGTAAGTCTCTTTGTGTCTGTATGCTATGTTCTATGTTCAGATCTTTTTCTTTGGTTGTTTGCTTTTTTGAGGCAGAGTCTTGCTCTGTCGCCCAGGCTGGAGTGAAGTGGCAAGATCTCGGCTCACTGCAACCTCCATCTCCCAGGTTCAAGCAGTTCTCCTATGTTCAGATCTTTCTACTAGCTTTTTTAATTTCTCTTCCCCTTCATTTATTCTTTTCCCTCATATTACTCCCCAAATAAAATAAATAATTTGGAAACATATTATATTGGATAATAATCCCAAGTAAAATTTTATATTTCATTTTAAAAGGAACTGTCAGTTCCTTTTTAAAACATTTTTAAAAGCAAAAGAAGCCAGGTGCGGTGGCTCACACCTACAGTCTCAACACTTTGGGAGGCCAAGGTGGTTGGATCACAAGGTCAGGAGTTCAAGACCAGCCTGGGTAACATGATGAAACCCCGTCTCTACTAAAACAACAAAAAATTAGCTGAGTGTGGTGGCATGCACCTGTAGTCCCAGCTGTTTGGGAAGCTGAAGCAGGAGAATCACTTGAACCTAGGAGGCAGAGGTTGCAGTGAGCCAAGATCACACCACTGCACTCCAGCCTGAGCAACAGAGCAAGACTCCGTCTCAAAATAAATATATAAATAAATAAATTAAATAAATAAATAAATAAGAAAAAGAGTGTTCTCTCTCGGGCAGATATCTAAATTATCTTTTAACTTATGTTGCTTTTTTGTGGATCAATGATTATCAATTTAAAGATTCCCTGTCATTGCTCTTAAGAGTGAAATGGTTTTCATCTCCATCTTCCCTGTTATGTGAATTAAAGGCAAGATACTATGCAGAAAATAAAATGCCCAAATGCAAAAATTGCAAGTCAACCTGCCAAAAGAAATATTAAAGATGTTTACAGAGGTGACTTAGAGATATGACTTGGTAAGCATAATAATTGATTGATTATAAGTGGATAACATACAAATTTTGAATAGAAAATATTCCACACTTATGTGATTTTATTTATATACCTGCTGTGAGGACATACTACAGTACAATTCAGGTTAGGATTTGAAGTAAGGAAAAAAAAATCATTGGAGATGAGTCTTGAAGAGTAGATAGGATTTGTGGATATGGAGAAGGATCTACTGTACTCCTTGGAGGAAGAGTCACAAAATGTCCTGCTAAGCAAAAGAATACAGACTTAAAAAAATAGTACATAGTGTATGATTTCATTTATGCGACATTCTGTCTCTACTGACAGAAAGAAAGCAGATCATTGGTGGCCTAAGGCTGCAAGTGGGTAGAGGCTGACTTTAAGGGACACCACAGAACCTTTTGGGATGGTGGCAGTGGTAGTTACCAAGCATATACATTTGCCCAAACTCAGAACTATACACTTAAAATGAGTGTATATAAATTATACCTCAAAAAAGTTGATGAAAAAAATAAAGGAAAGTCCCCGGATAGGGAAATCCTGGCTATGCATGGAGATCAGGATGTCATTCAGGTTAGACCATTTTCCCATTTATGGCCCCTCATGTTGCCATAAGCGTTACACATCTCTACCATTTCATTTTTAAAATATGTCCGTTTTCTCAACCTACATTTGTACCAGTTAACCTGTTGTAACTAGAGATAGACAACTTAATAGATGTCTAATTTCACTCCTGCATGTGAGTAGGTAGTATAGTGTAATGGTTAACTGTTTGGAATCTCAAGCCAGACTGAGTTGGTTTAAATTTTAATGGCCACCTAATTGCTTTATGACCTCAGGCAGTCACTTAGTGTCCTTGTGCCTCACTTTTCTCTCTCACCTGAGAAATAGAGATCATGAAACTTATAAGTTTATTATGAGGATAATGTTAGTTAATATGCACAGAGTGCTTAGGGTAGTGCCTATATACTATGTTCAGTAAATATTCTTGAGTATTATTCTTTCATAGGTGAGGAAGGTAAGACCCAGAGAAGTCGGAATGATTTTCCTAAAGTAATATATCTAGCTAGTAAGAAAGCCACATCTGCTCCAGGTGATCTGTTCCCCAAAGAGGCCACAGGAGTTGCTAAAAGAACCAGTTTTGCCTTCTGAGCACCACATGCCTTCTAGCTCCTGAGAGGCTGCCAGATCAGCCAGTGGTCTCCAAGTGAAGACATTGGTCCACTACCTTGAACCCTGGGTGTTCACCAATTGTCCTGACACCTCGGTCCTTACACAAAGAGAAAGTATAGTGTGCAAATAATTGAGAGTGGATACAACCAATCAGGTTGGAGTCTATTAAACATCTCTTTGTCCATCTTGAATATTATTGCATTTCTTCTTTCTAAAACAGTGCCTGCTTGGCCAGTAGTGGTTCCTCAATAAATACTTGTTGAATAAAAAAATGAATAAAGAAAGAAAATGGGACAAAAATAACTCCTGAGAGGACAGTGACACAGTACCTAGATATAGGCATAGATAAGGGAGATCAGTGATCTCAGAGAAGTGGGAAAACTCTTACACAACAAACCACAGTAATGCTGACTTCATAAACTGGGGCTGAAACTTAGCTCTGCATTATCAACAAAGTAAATTACATGAAAGAAAACATGTTTTGGTAAGGATTTTAAGACTATAAACAGGGTTTTTGAGGTACAAAGATCCAGAAACCATTAAATTTTAAATTATTCTTATATTTTTAACTGATGTAGGCCCCCTAAGAATCTTTATCAGGAACAATTTATTAGCCTAATTTGTACTAATAAATATGCCTAAAAGAAGCAACTTCAAAAAAATTATTTTGGCCTTTTTATTTGGTTGCTTTTTTTTGTTTGTTTGGGTTTAGAATTTAGATCATATTTTCAGTCTTACTTAGCCTGATTCAGTCCAACTGAACTGGCTAGAACTTCCAGTATAATCTTGTATAGATACAGTGAAAACAGACATTGCCATCTGCATCTGATCTCAGGGGGAAAGCGTTCAGTCTTTCACCACTAAGTATGATGCTAACATTCATAGATGCCCTTTACAGAGTTGAGGAAGTTCCCTTTTATTCCTATATTGCCGAGAGCTTTTATCAGGAATGGAGGTTGGATGTTATCAGTACTTTTTCTGTATCTATTCAGAAAAGCATGTGGTTTTTCTTTTGTAGTATATTAATGTAGTTGAATGTCAAACCAATCTTTCGTTCCTGGGATTAATCCTACTTGGTCATAATGTATATTCCTTTTTGTACATGTATTTGTGTGTTTAATTTACTAAAATTTGGTTAAGAAATTTTGCTTCTGTATTCATGAGGACTATTGGTCTATAGTTTTATTTTCTTGTAATATCTTTGCCTGGTTTTGGTGTCTGAGTAATGATGACCTCAGAATGAGTTTGGCAATATTGACTCCTTTTTTGATATTCTATAAGACTTTTGTAGAATTTGTATGAATTCTTCCTTAAATCTTTGGCAGAACTCATCAGTGAAGCCACCTTTAGTTGGTTTTCTTTGTGGGATTTTTTTGTTTTGTTTTGTTTTGAGATGGAGTCTCGCTCTGTCACCCAGGATGGAGTAAAGTGGCGTGATCTTGGCTCACTGCAACCTCTGCCTCCCAGGTTCAAGAGATGCTTCTGCCTCAGCCTCCCGAGTAGCTGGGATTACAGGCATGAGCCACCACCACCAGCTAATTTTTGCATGTTTAGTAGAGATGAGGTTTCACCATGTTGACCAGGCTGTCTCTAACTCCTGGCCTCAAGTGATCCACCCACCTCGGCCTCCCAAAGTGCTGGGATTACAGGCATGAGCCACTGTGCATGGCCTGTGGGAAAATTTTGAACTGCAAATTCAATTTATTTAATGGATAGAATGCTATTTATGTATATATGAGTCAGCTTTGATAGTTTGTCTTTCAAAGACTTTGTCCACATCGTCAAATTTATTGGCGTAACTTTATTTGTAATATTGTTTATGATGTTCTCAGACTATCATTATAATGCCTGCAGCACCTATAGTGATGTCACTTCTCTAATTTATCATACTGTAAATATGCATCTTCTCTCTTTTTTCAGATCAGTCTGACTAGAGATTCATCAACTTTATTAATCTTCTCAAAGAATCAGTTTTTGACTTTAGTGATTTTTCTCTATATTTTTGTTGTCTATTTCATTTATTTCTACTCTGATCTCTGTCATTTCCTTTCTTCTGATTTATTCTAGTTTAATTTGCTCTCCTTTTTCTAGTTACTCATTTGGAAACTGAAGTCATTGATTTAAAAACCTTTCTTATAATATAGACATTTAGTGCTATAAATTTCACTGTAAATATTGTATTAGCTGCATCCCTCAAATTTTGATATGCTGTGTTTTCATTTTAATTCAGTTTAAAATACCTTCCAACTTTCCTTTTGATTTCTTCTTTGGCCCTCAGGTTTAGAAGTGTGTTATTTGGTTTCCAAGTTTCCGGTGATTTTTCCAAACATTTTTCTGTGATTTGTTTTTAATTTAATTCCATTGGCGTCAACATACTCTGTTTAATATTAATATTTTTAAATTTATTAAAACTCGCTTTATAATCCCAAATATGATTTATCTTGATAAATATTTTGTGTTCTTGAAAAGAATGTATATTCTGTTGTTGGGATGACTGTTCTATAATTATCAATTAGATCAAGTTGGTTGATAGTACTGTCCAAGTCTTTTAAGTCTCATATTTTTATTGATTTTCTGCCTACTTCTTTCAGCTAATACAGATGCCTTATTAACCTTATTTTTCTCATTTATCCTCAGACTGATAAAAACCTCCTCATGGGCACCACTTGTCCACATAGTCATGCTGGATACCTACAGGTTTAATATCTATTCTATTAATCATGCACTCAAAAGACATAGTTTGAGTATCCACTAAAATCTAGGCCCTCTACAAACCACTGGAGATACAGAAAGAAATAACACAGTTCCTGCTTTAGAGAAGTTTGGTCTAATGAAGTGTAGGTACAAAATTCCTAGCCACAAAGATTCTGGGGTGCTTCCTTCTCCAGAGAAGATGTTTACATTGCCATGTCTTCCCTCCTGCCTACCCTTTATCTCCCTGCCATATCCAAAGTTGGACTTGCCATGTCTCATTACTCAACTCGCTACACCAAGTATCCTAGAGGCTACCTTGTTATCAAGGTTCCTGCCAATTACAAATGTCAGTTTCAATAATTAAGTCATATTTGGATTTTTAAAGTCCTTTTCCATGCCTTCCTTTTTGTAACAGCTTTATAAGATGTAATTCACATGTCACACAATTCAGTCATTTAAAGTATACAATTAAGTGGTTTTTAATATATTCACAGTTATGCAACCATAACCACAATCAATTTTAGAACATTTTCACCACATCAAAAAGCAACTGCATACCCTTTAACTGTCACTCCCTAGGCCCCCAAAGCCCCAGTCTTAGACAAACACTGATCTACTTTCTGCTTCTGTACATTTGGACTTTCCTGGATGTTTCACATAAATAAAATCATAAAACATATGATCTTTTGTGACTGGCTGCTGCTTCCATATTATAACATGTATCAGTACTTCATTCCTTTTTACAGCAAAATAGTATCCCACTGTGTGGATATACCACATTTTATTTATACATTTACCCAACTGATGAACATTTGGGTTGTTCTCACCTTTGGTTGTTATGAGTAATGTTGCTATGAACATTTATGTACAAATGTTTGTGTGGACATATATTTTTATTTCTCCTAGGTATGTACACACACACACACACACACACACACACACACAAGTAGATTTGTTGGGTCAAATGATAACTCTATGTTTAACTTTTTAAGGAACTGCCAAACATTTTTTCCAGTGTGGCTGCACCAGTTTACATCCCCACCAGCAGTCTATGGAGGATCCCAAGTTCTCTACATTTTGATCAGCCCTGTTTCTTATCTAATCCCATACCTTTTTGATATGAAATCTAGCCTCTTTTTTTGCCTTGGCTCCTCTTTACTTATCTTCTGCATTTCCCCTTGTTCTCTAGACATACATGATTCTTGAGAAATTGATCTCTTTACTGGCCCCATAACACATCATGTTTATTCCTAATGTGGTATCTTTGCCCATGCTGTTCCACGGTTTTTAACACCTTCCCTCCCTCTGTCCTTTCCCAGCCAAAATATTTACTATGCCTCAAGCCTGCATTGATCATTTCAGCCCTTTTTAATTTCTATCTCCTCTGAGTTTCTCTGTACTTAGAGATGATACCCCATCAGTTAGCAGCTACCTGTATTTTATCTTGTACTGTTTACTGCTTCATTGAATATTTATGTCTTGTATTTTATCCCCTAATCCATATGAAAACTCTATGAGGATGGGATAACCATGTCTTGTAGTTCTGCAGCCCAGTTCAGAACACACAGTGAATATTTTGTAAATATTTCCTAGTTGATTTATTCCAATAGTATAAAAATCCAGTCTTGTATTGTGAGTTTTTTTAATGAATACTTAGAAACTTTAAGAAAATGATTTTTGATTGTTTCTCTTTTGAAGTTAGGATTATGGTGGAAATCTCCAGCCCATGCCACCAATAATGCAGAAGACTTGTAGCCAGGGATGAGCTTTAAGTCACTTGTCTGTCCAGTCTGACCAGTGTGAAAGATGACCAGCTAATTATGAAAAGATCTTGTTCAGTTCCCCTCCCCACTTCTACCTTGATACCAGGAGAGTTCCACTGCAGAGAACTAGTGGACAAAGGAGAGAAGCAGCTTGTTGCCTGGCATGTTAAGAACCAAGGAACTGAAACCTAAATATGAGGAAGAAATGTATGCTAACTACTACAGCTTTACCACTATATATGCATTTCAATAAGGATGTGTTACTGACCTCTGACAAAAATTTGCCACGGACACTGTAAGCAATTTATATTAGAGGTGTAGGATGGTGTTGTAGATAAGCCATATTCAACCCCCAGCTCCAGCACTTAGTGGCTGTATGACTTTTGCAAGTGTCTTGACCTTTCTCTGCCTCCGTTTCATCATCTAGAAAATGAAGATACTAATAATTCTAATCCATAGAGGTGTTGTGAGGATTAAATGACATAGTGCGTATTAAGTATTAGAAGAGTGACTGGCACATAGGAAGTACAAATAAGAGGTAATTTCCTACGTCTTCACTTTTCTCATCTCCTTTTCCACATGTACAGACACATGGCATGTGGACAAGATAGTGGAAACTCTATGATTAGGATGAAACATTTGCACTGACAAGTCATGGTAGGTACATGGGCTCAAAGTATAGAGGGCTTTGGAAGCTACCTGGAGAAGTTTGAAGCACATTTTATCTGAGTCATGGTAGGTCCCCAGCAGGAAGTGGGAGGGGCATGATTACGGCATGGAGAAGGATGAGCTGGCCATGTCAGAAAGGCCCCCGAGCTGCTAAGAGCAAGGTTTCGAGCAATGCAGGAGGAGGGGCAGTATTAAAGAGCAGAAGAACTGCATGTTCCTCTGAGGGCAAGAAGGATGTGTCAGGACAGGGATGTGCTGGGGTAGAGACAAAAGGATGTACACCACTCTGGGTAGGAGGAAGTCAGGTCACCCCAACAGTGAGGAGGGATAGGAAGTGGAGGTGGAGGTAAAAGAAAGGAGCATGTCTAGAACACCTCCTCTCCACTGACTGCCTTAAGGCCTCAGTAAAAATGAAGGCAAACAAGGTTGTCAACCATCAGAGAAGGTGAAAAGTCACAGGAGAAGACACAAACCCTTAGTAAGAGGCATTCTCCATCTTTTTTGAGGATGGCTCAGCAGTTGGTTGCAGAGCCAGCTAGCAGGGAGTGAGGGGTCCCTCTCCTTCATAGACCTGAGTGGAAAGTCAGGGCAGCCAGGGCCTGCCAGTGGAGCAGTGCTCACAGACTGCAGGTTAGGGGAGGCGCCCAGGGTGCTATGCCTGTGAGCACACACAGTCTATCATGGACTCCTTCCCCAGGCATATCTTGGAGCTACTTATGGATAAATCCAAGTGACTCCTCTTCTGTATTTAATCTTCCTTACTATAAATCAATATTTGTTTAAAAATAAAGTCAATACAGATATCAATTGTTAAGAAGCAGTGCCATCTCTGGAGTGGAGTGGGACAGGAGAAGTGCTGGCTCATTCCGCGTGTTTGTCACGCATATCAGAATAATGTATGCCTCAGAAAGGCCTATTAAGGCCATTCACTAGATGGGCCCAGCCCAAACGTTGTCTCAGTGTGAGATTAGACATTGGATTTTAGGTACCTTAAAAACAATGATAAATGACCGGGCGCAGTGGCTCATGCCTGTAACTCCAGCACTTTGGGAGGCTGAGGCAGGATGGTCACTTGAGCCCAAGAGTTCGAGACCAGTGCAGGCAACATAGTGAGACCCTGTCTCTACAAAACCAAAAAAAAAAACCAGCTCAGAATGGAAGACTGCTGGAGACTCAGGAGGTGCACTGGAAGCTGTGCCCTACACTCACAGGCCGGACCCTGCCTTACTCTCATGTGGTGTCACAGTGACACAAGGCTGGCCTCACGTGAAAGATAAGAGGCTGAGTGCCCACTGCCTCCTCTTGACTGATGTCAGGAACATGTGAGGAAGCAGAGCCAGGAGTCCAGCGATGCTGCAGTAGAGTATAGCAATTAAGAGTGCAGGCTTGTGACCCTGGATGAGATACTTAAAGTTTTCAGTGCCTCAGTTTCCCCAGCAATAAGATCAGTTTAATACTATTTGTTGTGAGGATTCGATTAGATAATGAATATAAAGTACTTAGGGTCATGCCTCAATGGTAGTAAAAATGACTGATATCTAAAATGTTTACATGACTAACATGTGATATGTGTTAGTAATTATTATGATGACTTTTTTGTGCAAAGACTTTGTGACATAGAAAACCTTATAAAAATTCAAGGATTTGCCATGACTGACAGCAATAATGGCCAGGGCTTCACCCACAGCCTCATCTATTTCTTCCTTCCACCCCACTCTGTGAATTTTGGCAGCAAAGCACTTCCACAGCAGCAGGATCACAGGAAAAGAAAGTGCGGAGAATAAGTGCACTCAGCAATTTCTCCTCTCCTTCCCCAATGCCCAGCTCAGAAGATGCCAGGGATGGGCTCTGGCTTATAAATCCTGCCCCTCCTGGGGCACTGCCAGGTGATGGCACTCCTGCAGGACCTTTGACCTGGCCAGTTGCCAGGTGAGATGTCTCCCTTTCCTTTCCCCATCTTCAAAAAAGTGTTTCCTACCCTAATTATAATTTGAATAATAATCAAAGCCCATGGCTTACCAGGGCTGCTGCTAACACAGGCAAGTACTTTGGTGTGAATTAGAAAAAGCTGCCTCTTCCTTAAGTCACATTCCTCCCACTTTGTTGGAACAAGATAGTTTACCGTCGTCGTACAGGGCACAGCCTACCTAATTGGTTCTATGTGGCAGCCATGTGGCTTGTACTCATTCTCTGCTCCTCTTTAGGTCCTGAAGCACCTACGGCACCTAAACTTTACCAACAATATGGGGGAGCAGGTGACCTTTGATGAGTGTGGTGATCTGGTGGGGAACTATTCCATCATCAACTGGCACCTCTCCCCAGAGGATGGCTCCATCGTGTTTAAGGAAGTCGGGTATTACAACGTCTATGCCAAGAAGGGAGAAAGACTCTTCATCAACGAGGAGAAAATCCTGTGGAGTGGGTTCTCCAGGGAGGTAGGTGCTGTCCATCAGAAAACCAGATGTCTCCACCAGGGGCAGGAAACTGTGCTGGGCTTTGGGAGGGCCTTTGGTTTCACCACTGGACTTCCAAAATAAAGAGTCCACTTCCCTGAACTCTCTGGCCACTGCAATCTTGGGGCTCCCTGTGAAATCCGTAGTGTTTAGTGTAAAGAGAAGAATCTCCAGAACCTGAGCCCAGTGCCTTCCTACTGTATTGAAACAGTTTCATTTTTCACAAATATGACTCCCTAGCTAGTCATAAAGTTTCCTTGGCTAAAACTTTCCCTAACCAGAGCAAACTATTTAAGCAAATGTAAACATCGGTCAAGTCAGTGGCTCTCAGCTGGGCCGAGGGCAGGGGAGACAAGTTTTAGAGTGGAGGGGACTGCTTTGGGGTTGTCACAATGACCAGGAAGTATTAATGGCCTTCAGCGCTTGGGGTCCAGGGATACTAAGTGTCCAGCCTGCGTTGGACAATCTTACATGACAAAGAATTGTCCCCACCTCAATGACCAGTAACAGCCATTGAAAGACACTGGAGTCCAAAATGGAGCTGGATGTTTTCAACTGAGTCATTCGGTGTTGTCATCACCCTCACAGCCTGGACAGTTCACACAGAGGTAGTTCACTGTCATCCAGACAGCCTGGGGCTGCTGAACTGTAAATCAAAAGGACAATTTATTCTCCTTCTCCAGGAGACCTGTAACAAAGAGGAGGATGCTTGTGTTCCTGAGTATCACTGCATCTGGAAGCCTGTTAATAACCAGAAGCCCACCCCTCAGTCAATTTGCACTTAAGGGAGAGAAACGTGATACACTGGAATGATGACCATTCTGTGATGTTTGTGTCCTAGAATATAGCAGGCTGCTGAGAACCCAGGTCCTCTGTAAGAACACAGATCCTAGACAGGGCATCCTCTTAACTCTCCCAGGAAGCCTGGATAAGACCCACCACATTTCTATTTGCATTTGACTTTTTATTATCACCTTTGAGCATCTTGACCACTTCTTTTTTATTTATTTTTTTTTTTTTAGATGAGGTCAGGCTCTCTTGCCTAGGCTGGAGTGCAGTGGCACAATCTCGGCTCACTGCAGCCTCTGCCTCCAAGGTTCAAGCAATTTTCCCACCTCATCCTCCTGAGTAGCTGGGATTACAGGCGCACCACCACGCCCAGCTAATTTTTGTATTTTTAGTAGAGACGGGGTTTCACCATGTTGGCCAGGCTGGTCTCGAACTCCTGACCTCAGGTGATCCACTCTCTTTAGCCTCCCAAAGTGCTCTGGTGACAGACGTGAGCCACCACGCCCAACCATCTTGGACCACTTTTTATAACATAACCGAAGACTCACTTCATCTTCTTATCAAATGCTTCTTAGGTTGGACAGGTTCCCGATGAGATGCTACAATTTCACTGTTACCCAGTATGTAGATGGGTTACCCCTGGGAAGGTCTCCTATAGACAGTGAATCTCATCCATAGTGTGCCATTTTTAATAGCTTCCACCTCAGAGGGTGGGTTCTCAATTATAAGCATGTCATGACCTTTTCCAGATGGAGATTTGCGGGTTTCAGATGTTGTATTCCTCTGTCCACTAATTGTACCATTGTCTAATTTATCACGCATTTTCACTGACTGGAGTCTAAATTGATCAGCTATACTGCCACCTGTTTATCCCTGTTGGATCATCCAGGTTATCTTTCACCCCCATTAATGCATAGAATTGAATTATCTAATGGCACATGTCTCCTCTCCACTGCAGCAGGGAACTATCTCCTGTACAGTTCTCCATAGCCCTAATGTCCTCTCCCAGGCTATGTACATCATTGGCTTAAACATTGATAAATGAACAACAGGGAACTCTCATAAATTCAGTCACTTATGTTCTTGGAATAGTTGACACAGTTACAAGCTAAATCTAATTTTTGCATAGAAACATTACCTCAAACCTAGCACACAGTGGATACTCAACAAATCTTAGGATCTACTCTATTATTTTCTGTACTTTTTGTGGAAATGACCACAAAAATATCATCTATATTTAACTATAAATTATATATTAATGACTTCCCTACATGTTTCACAAAGTTGTTATTGAGATCAAATGAGATCAAGGATGAAAAGCGTATGATAAACTGAATCATACTATTAATATATAAATGCAAAGTATTATTAATATGGCATTATACTTAACTGATGTTCTCAATTTTCTTACAAATGTAGCACTAAATTTAGAGCTAGATAGATCTTTAAAGATCCTTATATTCAAGCTTCCAATTTGAAGTTGATGCCACTGAGGTTTTGGGATGCAAAGGTGACTTGTCAGGCCAAACAGATGGTCAGTATAAAAGCTGAGACTATGTTCTTCCATTTGTTTGTGTCCTCTTTGATTTCACTGAGCAGTGGTTTGTAGTTCTCCTTGAAGAGGTCCTTTACATCCCTTGTAAGTTGGATTCCTAGGTATTTTATTCT
>NW_012100654.1:4877046-4902988 GCF_000951045.1 Mandrillus leucophaeus | reverse complement strand
AAAAATAAATGAAAAAAAAAAAAGCTGAGACTAGACTCCAAGGACTCTAACTTAGACCTCAGTGCTCCATTCCCTACACTACACTACCAATAATTCTTTCCTTGTTTTGCTGCAACAAATAAGAAGTAAAAGAGACACCTTAATTAGGGGCTTGGAATTCAGATGAGCTTCCTTGGCCAGAATTGGACAGGCATCTTTAACAAGACTGTTGAGGAGCCTTGGAGATACTTGACTGCTTTTTGGAAAAATGGATCTTTCTGATGGCTACCTCAGCCCACTTCTGTGGTGATAGGATTTCTCTTTGATGGTTGCTGAAGGATGCAGTAAGAGGACCCAGATGGAGACATTCTTCTAAGCCTTGACTGGTACAAAGCAGAGTCTGGTGTAGTGAAAAGTGTAGACTTTGAAGACCGACCTCATCGCGAATCTCAGCTCTCCAGTCTCAAGCCATTGTGTGACCTTCAGCTTGTTCCTTAACCATTAACAAGAAGAGAAAAAGAGGCATGGCAGACATTGCTATCAGCCCTCATTATTTATACTCCTCTTTTTCTTTAAAAATAGAACTCTATTTTAGCTGGACATATGACTACCCAGATTCAAGATGACATTTTTCAGCCTTCATTTCTACTAAGTGTGGCCACGTGACTAAATCCTGGAGAATGGGATGTAAGTGGCAGTGTTGTGGGATGATTCTGGGAACCTTCTTTAAGAAAGTGCTTGCAGGTATCCTTTGCTCTCTTCTTCATCCCTTCCTCTATCTTGCCTCCTGGAAACCAAATGCCACTATCAAGGACTATGAGGCAAAGACAAACATGTCAGAACCACCAAGTAGAAAGAGTCTAGGTGTCCAACATTGTGGAGTGCTATATCACTCTAGACCACATCCCTAGACATTTATATGAGACAGAAATACAGTTCAGTCTTGTTGGAGTTATTATTTTGAAATTGTTGGCACTCACAGCCTAGCAGAAACCAAGAAGGAAAGCTACTAAATTTATTTTGTGATGATAATATAATCTTGATACCAAAAACAGATAGAACAATACAAGCAAAGACAATTATAGGACAATATTCTTTATATATGTAGATGCTCAAATCCTAAATAAAATATCACCAAACATAGACCAGCAATGTATAAAATAAACATCATCTCCTAGTAGAGTTAGCAGTGAATGTACGGGAATGTAATGATAGCCAAACTTACAAAGTTCATAAATGTAGCTTATTACATTAGCAGAATAAAAGATAAAAGTTCTACAATGTCAGTAGACACAGAAAAAGTATCCATTAACATTCAATACCCTCTCAGGTTAAAAACAAAAATTTCATTAATCTAGGAATAGAAGAGAACCTCACTTTACCTTGGTAAAAGATACAGCAACCATCATTCTTTTTTCATTTTATTTCTTTTAAGTTCTGGAGTACATGTGCAGGATGTGCAGGTTTATTACATAGGCAAATGTGTGCCATGGTGGTTTGCTGTACCTGTCAACCTATCGCCTGGGTATTAAGCCTAGCATGCACGAACTCTTTTCCCTAATGCTCTCCACTCCCCCCACCCTTTCCGGACAGGCACCAGTGTTGTTCTCCACCCTGTGTCCAGTGTTCCCGTTTTTCAGCTCACACTTATAAGTGGGAACATGGGGTGTTTGGTTTTCTGTTCCTGCAAAATGTAATTCATCACATAAACAGAACTAAAGACAAAAAGCACATGATTATCTCAATAGACACAGAAAAGGCCTTCGATAAAATTCAACATCCCTTCATGTTAAGAACTAAATAAACTAGACGTTGAAGGAACATACCTCAAAATAATAAGAGCCATTTATGACAAACCTACAGACAATGTTATACGGAATAGGCAAAAGCTGAAAGCATTCCCCTTGAAAACTGGCACAAGACAAGGATGCCCTCTCTCACCACTCTTATTCAACGTAGTATTGGAAGTTCTGGCCAGGGCAATCAGGCAAGAAAAAGAAGTAAAGCATATTCAAATAGGAAGAGAGGACGCAACCATCATTCTTTAATGGGGAAAATTTAGAAGCATTCCTAGTGTGGGTTTGGAAAACAGGGCCTTTAGCTTTCATTCAGTGATCGAATGGGTTGGCAACTTAAGGACTGAGAGCACATCTCTGAGGATACCTTGTCACCATAGTTGAAGATGATTATGTGAGTTGTCCTATTCCCTCCCCCCCCCCATCCTTTTCAAAATGTATGCACTTGTTTTTCTTGTCTGATCCATTAGCTAGGACCTCCAGTGCAAAGTTAAAGAGTAGTGGTGATAGTGGACATCCTTGTTTTAAATGGAAATACTTTTAATATTTTCTCTATATGAATGATGTTTGCTCTAAGAGGTTTTTTGGTACCCTTTTCCAAGCTAAAGATATTTCTTCCCACTCCTTTTTTACTAAGCTTTTATCAATGGTTTGTGTTGAATTTCATCAAATGCTTTTTATTTATCTGTTGGTGATCATATGATTTTTTCTCCATTAATTTGTTAATACAGTGAATAATACTTATAGATTTGTCTAACATTAGACTTTTTTGCACTCCTGAGCATAAACCCAACATGGTCATGATACATTTTCTTTCTTAGGTCCTTTGAGTATGTTGTCTAGTGTTTTAGTATTTTTCATCTGTTTTCAAGTAGTAGAAAGTAGTGGCGCTTTTCCCAGATCATCATAGAATCCCATGCGTGTGTGTGTGTGTATGTGTGCATGCACATGTGTGTGTGTGCATGTATACCCACTTGCCCACAGGCATCTGTCCCTTTCACAGATATCAGAACCAAGGACCTCTGGACCTCCTTTTGCCTGGAATGGGCTCAGCATCTGTCACCCTGATTCTTGTGCCCAAACTCCTCCCTCTTACATGTTTTGAAGAGACTGTAGGGTTGGCCCCGGATCCTACAGCTACAGACACTCACCTTTGTGCTGTCCGTCCTCCAGGTGCCCTTCTCCAACTGCAGCCGAGACTGTCTGGCAGGGACCAGGAAAGGGATCATTGAGGGGGAGCCCACCTGCTGTTTTGAGTGTGTAGAGTGTCCTGATGGGGAGTACAGCGATGAGACAGGTAAGGGAACCCCTCTTGGGCACTGTGCAGGGCTTGGTCCACTTCGGAGGCCTGGGGTCAGTGAAGCTCATGGAAGGGCTGGGTTGAGATGGTGCTTTGCACAGTTTCTCATTTAACAAGGGTATGTCTGAGCATCACAAAATGTTGGTCATGGAGGTGGAACAGAAAAAGAAAGTTAAATGTTATTTTAATACCATGAAAGCTAACAACACCTATTACACATCTTTCTCTTACTTTATACTGCTGGCCAATATATTTCCTTTTTGTTAGAGTTTAGTGGCCCTGAATGGACAAAGTTCTGTCTGCTCCAGACTCCAGAGTTAATAGGCCATGATAGAATTGCCTGCTGGGTGCCTGGCACTGAATTTGCTATCTTACTTGTGCTTTTCCTGTTTCTCAGGTTACTTTTAGGTGGGAATAATAATTAAACCTATCCTATAGAGTTTTGAGAATTAAACGATTAATATTGGTAATGCACATGGTAAGCTCTAGATAAATATTTGTTAAACAAAACTTTGGCATTTTAGAAGTACTCTATAAATATTAACTATAGTTGATATTATTATCTCATGTTATCCTCACCCCAATAATGGCATTATTGCTGCTCCCATTTTACAAATTAGGAAACTAAGGCTCTGAGAGGTTAAGAAACTTGACCAAAGTCACATCACCAGTAAGTAGTACAGCCAGGATTCCATCCAGATCTCTAACTCCAAACACCCTGCTCCTTTCACTGCCCAAAACTGCACACTGCCTGGGAGTTAGCAGAGACTTAGTAAACAGTTGTCAATTGAATGAGTCTGCAGCCTCCCTCATCGAAAAGCTGTGGCTATGGAGTGAGGAAAGCATAGGTTATGTGCGTGGGATACTCTGCCTTGATCTAAAGGAAGTCTGCTCTGGTGTGTCTACAAAGCCCATCCATATATCCAAAATAAATCAGTCTCCATATGAGATGTCAGATATGTTCATTTGCTTCACTAGAATAGCCAGTTTACTGCCCATATGTATCCCACAACATCATGTTGTAAACCTCAAATATTATCCAATAATATTTAAATAAATAAATCAGGTTAAGCTTGAATCATTCTGTGAAGCATTGATGGACCATGCTAGACCTCTGGTGTGCAGGGCAGCCACCTGTCCAGCAAGGTTGATCATTTCCTGCTATAAACCATCAGCAGGTAGTGTTAAATGAAGCAAGGGCCCCACCATGTCATGTGCAAAGGGAAAACAAACTAACAATAGAACCATCAGAGTTACATGAAATTAACCATGTTATTAAACATGTTGGGGTTCAGCATATTTTTGATAATGTAAAAATCAGAATGTTTTCATCAAAATGAAGAAAATATGTAGTGACCACATTCAAAAAACTATGTATTCCCACCACCACATGTACACTCACACGTTTTAGTCTGTGCCACACAATAACTCACTCTTCACTGGGACATTTTACAGATGCCAGTGCCTGTAACAAGTGCCCAGATGACTTCTGGTCCAATGAGAACCACACCTCCTGCATTGCCAAGGAGATCGAGTTTCTGTCGTGGACGGAGCCCTTTGGGATTGCACTCACCCTCTTTGCCGTGCTGGGCATTTTCCTGACAGCCTTTGTGCTGGGTGTGTTTATCAAGTTCCGCAACACGCCCATCGTCAAGGCCACCAACCGAGAGCTCTCCTACCTTCTCCTCTTCTCCCTGCTCTGCTGCTTCTCCAGCTCCCTGTTCTTCATTGGGGAGCCCCAGGACTGGACTTGCCGCCTGCGCCAACCGGCCTTTGGCATCAGCTTCGTGCTCTGCATCTCGTGCATCCTGGTGAAAACCAACCGTGTCCTCCTGGTGTTTGAGGCCAAGATCCCCACCAGCTTCCACCGCAAGTGGTGGGGGCTCAACCTGCAGTTTCTGCTGGTTTTCCTCTGCACCTTCATGCAGATTGTCATCTGTGTGATCTGGCTCTACACCGCGCCCCCCTCAAGCTACCGCAACCACGAGCTGGAGGATGAGATCATCTTCATCACGTGCCACGAGGGCTCTCTCATGGCCCTGGGCTTCCTGATCGGCTACACCTGCCTGCTGGCTGCCATCTGCTTCTTCTTTGCCTTCAAGTCCCGGAAGCTGCCAGAGAACTTCAATGAAGCCAAGTTCATCACCTTCAGCATGCTCATCTTCTTCATTGTCTGGATCTCCTTCATTCCAGCCTATGCCAGCACCTACGGCAAGTTTGTCTCTGCCGTGGAGGTGATTGCCATCCTGGCAGCCAGCTTTGGCTTGCTGGCGTGCATCTTCTTCAACAAGATCTATATCATTCTCTTCAAGCCATCCCGCAACACCATCGAGGAGGTGCGTTGCAGCACCGCAGCTCACGCTTTCAAGGTGGCTGCCCGGGCCACGCTGCGCCGCAGCAACGTCTCCCGCAAGCGGTCCAGCAGCCTTGGGGGCTCCACTGGATCCACCCCCTCCTCCTCCATCAGCAGCAAGAGCAACAGCGAAGACCCATTCCCACAGCCCGAGAGGCAGAAGCAGCAGCAGCCGCTGGCCCTAACCCAACAAGAGCAGCAGCAGCAGCCCCTGACCCTCCCACAGCAGCAACAATCGCAGCAGCAGCCAAGATGCAAGCAGAAGGTCATCTTCGGCAGCGGCACGGTCACCTTCTCACTGAGCTTCGATGAGCCTCAGAAGAACGCCATGGCCCACAGGAATTCTACACACCAGAACTCCCTGGAGGCCCAGAAAAGCAGTGATACGCTGGCCCGACACCAGGCATTACTCCCGCTGCAGTGCGGGGAAGCGGACTCAGATCTGAGCGTCCAGGAAACAGGTCTGCAAGGACCAGTGGGTGGAGACCACCGGCCAGAGGTGGAGGTCCCTGAAGAGTTGTCCCCAGCACTTGTAGTGTCCAGTTCACAGAGCTTTGTCATCAGCGGTGGAGGAAGCACTGTTACAGAAAACGTACTGCATTCATAAAATGGAGAAGACTGGTCTAGGGAGAATGCAGAGAGGTTTCTTGGGGTCCCAGGGATGAGGAATTGCCCCAGACCCCTTTCCTCTGAGGAAGAAGGGATAATAGACACATCAGATGCCCCAAATTTAGTCACACCATTTTAAATGACAGTGAATTGACCAATGTTCCCTTTAAAATTAAAGAAAGAAGAACCTTGTGTTTCTGTGGTTGCATTTCAAATCATTGAGATCTCCATGGTTAGATTTGCTGTTCGCCCACATCTAATGTCTCTTCCTCCGTTCTGTCCCACCCAACAGCTCAGAGATGAAACTACGGCTTTAAACTACCCTCCAGAGTGTGCAGACTGATGGGACATCAAATTTCTGCCACCACCAGAGCTGAGAGTCTGAAAGACAGAATGACACGTCCTGCCCAATGCCTTGACAACCGACTGAACTTTAAATGTTCACAACATAAGGAGAATGTATCTCCTCCTATTTATGAAAACCATATGATATTTGCTCTCCTACCTGCTGCTGCTATTGTGTAACATCCGGAAGGTTTGCACCCCTCCTATACCATATGTCTGGTTCTGTCCAGGCCATGACAGTGATGCCATGTTTAGATTCCAGGATCACAAGAATCACCTCAAATTGTTAGGAAGGGACTGCATAAACCAATGAGCTGTATCTGTAATTAATATTCCTGTATGTAGTTTTATCCTTAGGAAAATGCTTCTGTTGTAATAGTCCATGGACAATATAAACTGGAAAATGTCAGTCTGGTTTCTATAAGGCAGTATTATTGAGCTCTATTTCCCCACCCCACCATCCTCACTCCCATAAGCTGAGCCTTATGTGAGCCCCTTCAGGGACTCAAGGGTCCAGAAGTCCCTCCCATCCCTACCCCAGAGAATTCATGAAGCCAGATTCACCCTGTCCCTGTGCAGAGTAAGCTCCCAACTATTGGCCTGCTAATAGCTGCAAGGGTAGGAAAGCATGGTTCCAAGAAAGATCCACCCTCAAATGTCAGAGCTATGTTCCCTCCAGCAGTGGTGTTAATACTGCTGGTCACCCAGGCTCTGGAGCCAGAGAGACAGACCAGGGTTAAAGCTCTGTCTTGGTTATTTGCAAGCTGGGTGACTGTAGGCAGGGAACCTTAACCTCTCTAAGCCCCAGCTTCTTCGTCTCTAAAATGAGGACAGTAATCATTCTTTCCCCTCAGAGCTCTGATGTGGATTAAATGAGATAATGTATGTAAAGTACTTTAGCCTGGTGCCTAGCACACAATAAGCATTCAATAAATATTAGTTAATATTATTATTACTGATACTATAATAATTATTTTCCCTTCAAATACAAAACGAAACATACATATTAACCATTCAGATTGTACCAGCTAGCCCACTGATCACAATCACTCTCTCTACAATAAGCCCAAGAGCTCTGGGGCCCAACACATGGGGTCAGCCCTAGTAACACTGGCTCATGGTGAGGAAGCCAGAAAGCTGGTCAGCCCCTCAGGCGGCCTGATGCCCTGTCTCTGCAGTGTCAGGGCCTGGACCTCCAGCATCCAGGGAAGACCATCACCTGTCTAGGAGGAAGTTCTCAGATCACTCTCAATGCTACTCTGAAGCTGAAGTCAAACCATTGCAATTAAATCACCTGAAGCCTCAAATCGTACAGCTCTTGGTGACTTCTTCCCCTAACCACTTCCTTCCAAAGGGGCTCCTTTTAGTGATTTGTAGGGCAAATTAGTTGACTTGATATTTGTTAAGATTATGATGAGAAACCATTAGAGGGCACCATGTGGGAGCACAACTGTGAGCAGAAGGTGGTGACTCAGGACGACCCGAGTGAGGTACCTGCTCCCTACCCAGGAAAGGCACCGCCCCCCACCCAGCCTGCGCCCCCGCTGCAGTCATGCCTCTCACAGAGCTGAGTGGGGTTTTATATTTAACATTTTACTTGGTCTTAAAAAAAATGCTGAAAATATGATGGTTTCAGAATAGCTATGAAGGAACAGCCTCAACAGAATGTCACATACTTCTCCCTCAGGGGTTTTACTTCAATGTCCACCTCACCTAAGGAGCTTAAGGAGGAAAACATAGGTTTACAGTGAGCTTTCATTTCACCAAGTGCTTGTAAATAAAGGAGTCTCTCCCAATAGTATTGTCAGAAAGGCAGATACAGCAACACTGTGCCAATTTATACGCAGCAGATGCAACTCAGCCAAAATCAGGGGTGTGAGGTGTGAAATACGAACTTTCATTATTTTTCTAAAACAACTTAATTTCTATCTCAAATTCCCATCCAGCCTAGTGACAGAAACTTCATCTTAGTCAAATCGGGGTTTTCACAGTAACTTCAGTGTTTTCTGAGTCAATTTAGATGTTTGGGGATCAATTCGGAGGTTGTGCCTTCTCCCTTCCAGGAGGGTTTTTGTAATGTTGGGTGGGCCTCCTCAGTCATCGGCAGCTCCCTCATGACATTGCTGAGAGCAATCTTATGTGGCCTTCGCTAGCGTGCTCTGAGGCATCGTATCCTCATCTGGTCCCATCACGGGATTCGTGGTGGTTTTCATGCATGCCTCACTGTCCTAACCAGTCGGTCCCTGTGGGGCCTGCCAGCTCTTGCAGCTACCTCCATGCTCATCCCTGGGGCCCAGAAATCACTGGCAGCCTCACTTCCACATCTACTTGACTGCTGTCTCCCCATGACAGTACACAGAGCTTATGGAGGCTAGGGTACCAGAGAAGAAACAGGGTGCATGTCTCCAAACCTGAATAGATTTCGTAGTGGGCAGAATAATGGTCACCTGAAGATGCCCACGTCCTAATCTCTAGAACCGATGCCTGTGTTGTTACATAGCAAGGGTGAATTAAAGTACAGTGGAATTAAGATTGCTAGTCAGCTGACCTTGAGATAGGAAGAGGGTCCCAAATTATCCAGGTGGGCCCAGTGGAATCCCAAGGGCCCTTAAATGTGGATGAAGCAGAAGAGTCAGTGTGCGAGCGATACAGTATGAGAAAAACACCACCGGCCAGTGCTGCCTTTGCGTAGGGAAGTGGGCATGAGCTGAGGAAAGCAGGCTGCTTCTAGAAGCTGGCAAATGCCAGAAAACCGATTCTCCCCTAAAACGTCCAGAAAGGAATGCAGCCCTGCCAACACCTTGATTTTAGCCCAGTGACACCCTTGTAGGACTTTTGACCTCCAGATCTGTAAGATAATACATTTGTGTTGTTTTAAGCCATGAAGTTTGCAGTAATTTGTTTCAGCAGCAACAGAAAACAAATACATTTGTATCGTCTTCTCCTTCCCTGAGTTTTAGCAGCCAAGGATCTATTCCTGTTCTCACTGTGGTCCTCTTCCCTCCACCTAGCTCACTCGTTCTCCTCTAATATTCTATTCCTCCACATCTGCTTGGGAAAGCATAAACCTCATATTCTAAGTCTTTCCTGGCTTTGGCTATAGAAAATACACAGCCATGTTGTCTCATTCCATTATCTGTAAGTAGCAGAAACCTGAAAATGGTAGCTTCAACAAACTAGTGTTTGCTTTTCTCTTGAATAAGGGAAGTCAGGAGGTAAATATATGCTCACCTTTTAATTACTTGTTTTTTTTTGTTTTTTTTTTTTTTTTGAGACGGAGTCTCGCTGTGTCGCCCAGGCTGGAGTGCAGTGGCCGGATCTCAGCTCACTGCAAGCTCCGCCTCCCGGGTTCATGCCATTCTCCTGCCTCAGCCTCCCGAGTAGCTGGGACTACAGGCGCCCGCCACCTCGCCCGGCTAGTTTTTTTTGTATTTTTTAGTAGAGACGGGGTTTCACCGGGTTCGCCAGGATGGTCTCGATCTCCTGACCTTGTGATCCGCCCGTCTCGGCCTCCCAAAGTGCTGGGATTACAGGCTTGAGCCACCGCGCCCGGCACCTTTTAATTACTTTTAAAAATATTTCTTAGCTTTTGTTAACAGTGGGAAACTGATTACATTTCTTTTGAAAATTAAAATGAATTATAAAAAGATTTTCACTCAAATGAAAGTGTCCTAGAAGATTTTAAGAATCAAGGTTGGAACTTTAGAGGTGACGATCAACATATAACATCAATACCCTGAAAGTCCCTATGATCGTCACACATTGTCTAATTGCATTAATTTTGATTTGGGGGAAGTTGGGGCTACCCTACCTCTGTCTCCAGAAGTCACATTTCCAGGCAATGTTGTCTGTCATTTTGCTCTGGTTGAAATCGCATAGCTATGGGCTGGCTCTGCCCAGCCGGAGCTTCCCTTTGCTCATCTGCTGCATTTGAAATAATTATTGCTAGAAAAACAATGGAACATCAATAAGGGTTGCTGGCTAATCACCGGAGGAGGTGGTCCTCATTTGTCTGAGGCTGAGTGGTCATTTTAGGAGTCCACTGGAGACAAGAACCCTCCCAAAGGTGGGTGGAACTGGGGTAGGTGGGAGGAAGTTGCCATAGTGAGATCACAGCCTCTGGGAGATGCTGGTTTTCCTGGCCAAGATCATGGAAAAAATATCAAGACTTGGATGACAACTTTGAGTGACTTTGCCATTATGCAAAGAGTGAGGCAGGGGTCAGGGAAACAACAAGCACAGGGTAGAACCTGTCACAGGAATAAAGATGCATTCCAAGGATCCAAAGAAGAGTCTTAGCCTTGAGAGGAAAAACTCAGCAAGTGGTATGAGAAATGGAGAACCGCTAGGTGAAGGCCAACAGGGCAGGAAGCTGGGCAGAACCAGCACGAAGGTGCATCTGGGAACTGGAGGGACAACTGTGACTCTAGCACCAAGTGGGGCTAGGGGAACCTTCTCCTCTGTTGGGAATAACCACCACATCCGTCCCCTCCCCTGACCCCCGGACAAGAGTGGAGGACACTTGGAGTGGACACAAGCAAGGGTACCCGTTTAAATCAACAGCTGAGGCCAGATGCAGAGGCTCATGCCTGCAATCCCAGCATTTTGGGAGCCTGAGGTAGGAGGATCACTTGAGCCCCAAGAGTTGAAGACCAGCCTGGGCAACACAGCAAAACCCCATCTCTACAAACAATTAAAAAAAAAAAAAACAGCTGGACATGGTGGCATGCGCCTATAGTGGCAGATACTCAGGAGGCTGAGGTGGGAGGATCTGCTTGAGCCCAGGAGGTGAAGGCTGCAGAGAGCTGTGATTGCACCACTGCACTCCAGCCTGGGTGACAGAGTAAGACCCTGTCAAAAAAAAAAAAAAAAGGAAAAAAAGAAAAGAAAAGAAAAAGAGCTTTATTGGAAGAGAGAGGTGAGGTGGGGGAATAATAGAGATACAGCACCAGCTCCCTGCCTCTAAAATGTGGGCACCTGGGTAACTAGATAGCACAGGAAGTTAGAGCAAATAAAAGCAGCAAACCCTGCGACTGAAGTTTCAGCACATGGATGGCAAATATTTTCAAGTTTAGTGAAAATAGGTAAGAGATCAAAGCCCAAGAATAACCCCTGGAGTCATTACAGGATTTGATCCCTCACAAAGGCGTCAGGAAAGGTTTTTGGAAGAATGCGATTGTCTTCCTTGATATCAACCCAAAGATGTGGTTATTGATCAAAATATCCTGATTTTCTTTAAATGTTTTGTTTCTATCTGACCTCTCATTATAAATGAGAAACGTATGAATTATAAACATACACTCATTATAAATGAAGATTGCTTGGTAGTGGACTAATGGATGATTGTTTCTGCTTCTTTAGGATTTTCTAAATTTTTCCCAAGTTTTGTACATTAAGCACAAAATTATAAAAGGAAAATAAAGAAAAGAATTTAAAATAAACATGTAACCAAATTTTAAACAAATAAGCATATCATATTAGATAGGAATCACCATATTGGGTTAGTCACCCCTCCTACAAATTTTTCTAGAGCTCTAATTAGCTCCCAAGACTTTCATGGGACTTTTAAATTTCTGAACAGGCTGAGGACATAGAACAGTGGAAAGGAGTGGGATTCTAGGCAGTACGACAGATAAGTTACACATCTTTAGATGAGGCAGTTCAGCTTTCTTTGTCTCAGTTTCCACTATGAAAAGTACATAGGCCAGGCATGGTAGCTCACGCCTCTAATCCCAGCACTTTAGGAGGCCAAGGCGGGTGGATCATTTGAGGTCAAGAGTTTGAGACAAGCCTGGGCAACATGGTGAAACCTCATCTCTACAAAAAATACAAAAAAATTAGCTGGGCATGGTGGCGTGCACCTGTAATCCCAGCTACTTGAGAGGCTGAGGTGGAAGGCTTCCTTGAGTCCAGGAGGCAGAGGCTGCAATGAAGCAAGATAGAGCCACTGTACTCCAGCCTGGGCAACAGAGTCAGACCTTGTCTCAAAAAAAGAAAAGTAGATAGACTATTACCTGCCATAATTACCAACTATGGTTGTTTGCCAAATAAAACAAGTGATTTGAAAGGGACTTCAGGAATATAGGCAAAATATAAATAATTATTAAAACCATGGGTGACTGAAGTTTAGCGGGTTTGCTTTTGAAATCTCGGGAAGTGCCATGGAATGTAATGATTTCTTCTGTCAGCTTTCTTAGTTGGAGGCAATAGAATTCACTCTAACTAGTTCAAGCAGAAAGGTACTTATTATACGGTATTAGGAAGCTTATAACATTTTGGGAGGCTCAGTGATCCAAATTTAGTTGCTATACAATCAGGATCAATTCACCTAGGAGAAATGCCTAATCCCTCTATGAGGGTGTTCTGGAAAAAGCTTCATAACCTCCCCTGCCTTCCACTTAGCACCAAGACACACAGAACTAGACACTGGAACCTTCACTGCAGCTGGAGGAACCAAATCCCTCTGCCTGTGCTTGGCCCCACTCATAAGAACTTTCCAAGTCTCACATCAGCCACATGCAGAGCCCTGGCTGTCAGGGAGTCTGGAAATGTAGCATTTGCTTCCCAGCCTCTATAGTGGAGGAAGACCTGCTAGAAGAAGGTCAGAGTGGCTACTGAACAAGCCCGTCCACAGTGTCTACCACCCCAAAACAAAGATTTTTAAGATCAAACACAACATGAAAAACACACTCTCTTAAGAAAAATATAAGCAAAATATGATTTATTTTCATCTCCACAGCTGTGGTAGATCCACAAGATGCTGTGCTGGAGACTGAACTACACCTGGCATTTTACCATGAGGGAGAACCTGCTGGCAGAGGAGATGGAGAGACAGCAGGAACATGCACTGCAGGGGATTAGTACTACTTGTCTTTTTAAATAACATGCATATGTTTGTATGTGTGTCTTTGTGTGTGTGTTGTATGGTAACCTCACCTGATAGCAATAAGTTAATAAGAAATGAGGGTTCCCAGATGGAGGTTGCTGGGGGCAGAGTGCTAAGTGAAAATGCTATGTGAACGGCATGCTTTTTACAAGAGGTTGAGGTTCTCCCATCCAGTCCACCACCACTGGACTGCCCTGTATTTAAGTCCCCTTCAGTAAACCCTATGCCTCCTTTGCTGACTCCAACTCTCTTCTTCAGCCTCTTGAACCTGGTGCCATCCCTACTGCAGTTAATACGGGTCCAGTACAAGAAGTGTCTATTTAATAGCCTGGAGAAAATGCATAATCATTTAAAAGTGATTATGTCGGGTGTTAAAATTATTAGTGATTTGTATTTTCTTTGTAATATTTTTCTGGGCTTTTTTTCCTTAATTTCCTTCCATGAGCATAATGTATCATAAAACAAGAAAAATCTGTCACTTGGGTTCTCAGATAGGACAATATTATGGATATGTTTTTGGTTTGTTCATTTGTTTAAGTTTTTATTTGGACAGAATTTCAAATTTACAGAAAATTTGCCAAAGTAAAAGTAGTACAAAGAACACTTGAATCCCCACTACCCAGATTCACTTACCGTTTACATTTTAACCCATTTGCTTTGTCCTTTGTGCCATGGTCATTTAATAAAATATGATGCACATGAAGTATTTATGGATGAAATCATATGATGTCTGGGATTTACCTTAAAATACTGGAATGGGGAGGAAAAAAGGAATAAGGGAGAAAGATAAGACAGGAAGAGCAGAAAATTATGGTCATTGAAGCTGGGTGACAGGTAAGGGAATGCTCATTTTTCTATTTTTTTTTTTTTAGTTTTAATTTTTTTCCATAATAAAAAATGTTAAAAAGCAGTGAAAGGATAAAAAATACTATTAGTCAAAAAAAAAAAATGACACAAAAGAATTTCACTGATTTGACTGGTTCAATTAGTTGCAAGAAAAGTTTGTCAAACACTCACAAAAAAGAGAACCTGAAAGTCTGCCAGGCAGCTAAAATTGTCATTGAAAAGCAAAAAATTTAAAATCAAATTAAGACTTTCACAACAAGGTTAAAAAGTAATTTTTAGGACTATATCAGAAAGGCCTTCCTGGAGCTTGATGAAAAACAAGTCCCCTGGATCTTCTAACATTTCATCCATTTATGATCTTGTCCTTAGATGAACGAACTCTTGACTGGTTCACATTTTTTATTGTCTTCCGGCAAAATGTTAAAAATTTCTTAACAGATCCTTCTTAGCCTTTGTGCCAGAAATTTCTCTTTTATGTACAGTCCCAAGTAAATAATCCAACAGGTAGCAAAATTAATTAGTTACCAACATGTTCAGGCTAAAAGAGAACCTGTCTGGGCCGTATTGAGGGGAGGCCTGCTTTGAGGGGAGCACTGGCAAGTGTTGAGGTCCTGTGAGAAAAATAGGAGAGGATCCAGCCCCCAACACCCAGACTAAGGAAATTATGCTATAATTCCATGTCAGGGAGCCCATAGACATTAGCTATGCAAACATGTGGACTATGTCAAAACACAATCAAGTTCTAGAAATAATGCTTAGGGAAGAACAGGACACAGAATAGGATGTCCACATGGGATAACATGAATACAATTTCACTGGAAAGCAAAATGAGGGAATAGGATGGAGGAAATTGAGTTTATTGTTCATTTGCTTTTCTTTTGTAAAGTTACATAACTTTGCTGTAAAAAAGAAGGAGAGAGGGAAGGAGGGAAGAAAAGAAGGGAGGATGGAAGAAAGCCTTATCTGAGATCTGAGATACATATTTTAACTGTGATTTAAGGGCTAATAAAGCCAAGATTCTAGGAGACAGGAGATTAGAGGAAGTCAGTTTTGGGCTCTTGAGGTAAATCCAGCAGAATTATTGATTGGATAGGCTATGGAGAGTGCTAATTCATTTCCTACACTATGGTCAATATTAGGTGACCTGTGATAAGGTGGAAGACAAAACATTCAAAGAATAATTTTTTAACATCACTTTGTTTTGCAACCAAATACAAAACAGACAAAACGTTATTAGCATTGCTCAGTGTCTCCTCTTTCTGTGCCTCATCATCCTTCTCCACCTCCTGCCATGCTAATGAAGGCCCCAGACATCTCCAGCCTGGACCATCACAACTGTCACAATCTTATTGAGCAAGCAAAGCTCTTGGGATAGAATCCTAAAGTAACTTCATTTTTGTACAATTTCATGTGATAGTCAAAACTCCAAACACAGTTTCATTTGGGCCTCCTCCCCTTCCTCAGCTCAGGCCTCCTGCACATGAACAAACCTGTAGTCAGAGAAGAGGGTGTCATTAGCCATTTCCCCCTTCACCCCATTTGTGCCGTGCCCTTTCCTCTGTGCACACATGGTTAACCCCTCCGAAACCGGGGCACAGGGAGGAAGGAAAGTAAGTTACAGCTGACTTTTTTGCTTGTGGGTACTCTCATGTGTTCTTCGGAGCCTTCTTCCATTGCTGGAGACCTGTCTCCTCCAGGTTCCTTAATGGGGGTGATACACTCTCCACACCCGGAAGCATCCTCTGATATGTCTAGTTTCTGTTTGCCCTCCAGGCATCCCTCTTGACCAGGACCTAAGAACATGTAGAAGAATAAACTCTAAAATCCTATTGCCCTGGGGTTCTTTTCCAGGAAGCAAGGGCCACCAGATAGAATAAATGACACAATGCAGACACACAGAAATACTCCATTTACTTCCCCCGACAGCCACTTCCATGGAAGATTCAACACAGCTGAAATGCCCAAAAATGTTCTTGAGTTCACAGGTGTGAATAATAACAGGTACAAAGACTCTTTCCTTTGACTAAAACTTTAGTCAAGCTCCTCTGAGTGTTCCTCTTAACGAGGCCCAACCTTGGGCTTCCCTTTCTGTCCTTATTGAATCTAATGTGAGCAAGAATCCTGTTAAGTCAGGTTAGGAAACCCCCTACTCTAGGTATCTGACCACCCTCAATATCTTATCACCCTGGCCTGCCTGCAGCAAGAATCCTATCAAGTTAGTTTAGCCAGACACCCCTTATCCCTGATGTTTCCTCTTAGTCATTTTCCACCCACTGTCACCACCCTGCTCCTCGGCTACAAACCCCCACTTGTCCTGGTTGGGGTCAGAGTTAAGTCTGATTGGCAAGACCTGTTGCAGTGGTCCCTACACCTATTGCCTGATCCCCAGTAAAACCTGCCTGACCATCTTAACTAGTGCTTGGGTAATATTTTTTTTTAACAACTGTTATTTCAAATTCAAAATCATGCCCTCAAGATCACTTCCTTGCTCCCAAGTCCCCTCCCAAACTCCTTCCAGACATTCTCCTAAGGTGGGAGCTGTGGCTTTTTTCATTATAATATCCTTAAGGAGTTGGCCACGTAATCAGGACACCCAAGAGTAGAGATTTCAAAGTTCAACTGAATCCCTCGACACATTTGGTTTTGACTCTAGCTATTTTCTTGGCTCAACTCCCTGTTCTGTTATATATTCAAGATTCTGTAGTTTCTTCCTTCCTATCTGACTCCCCCCAGTAAGTCATCTAAAACCACTAACTTAAAACATTTCACTTCTGTTAACTAAAACCTCAGAGTTCACCTTTCCCAATAAACTAGACTTTCCTACTTGATCAACAATATTCAATGATTTTCATGTGCCACTTCAGAAAAACCCCACCAACATTAATGAGACACATTCTATTGCATTTAATGAGACATCAATGAGTGTGATCTGGAGAAAATACTTATTTAAGCCAGAAACAAAAATTTTGATCTGGAGAAAATATTTATTTGAGCCAGAAACAAAAATTTCTTTGCAACATTGGCAGTTATAGAAATTATCATAAGAGTCAACCCCACAGAGCCTTGTGGACTTTGAAAGGATCTAAGACCACAGCAGAGATTCACCTTTTAGTAAAGCATTAAGTCTTGACACCACATGAGTTTGGACACTGATGCATGATCCTCCTGGATTTGATTTGAGCAGATAATCCACAAAAGGTGTGTATGCCTCTCCTAAGTTTTTGGATTCTTTCACTGTACCTTGAAGTGATAAAAGAAGGCAAGTAGAATTTAGGATATCAAGCTGAAGTTAATAGTAAGATTCAAGTGATTTGGATTCGCTAATTATAGTCAAAGAAAACACTCAGTTTCCTTAATAAAAGTAGCAAGTAAAATGATCTGACTTCCGATATATCAGATACACAAATCAGCACTATCCTCCAGAACCAAACTGTGCATCCACCTGATGATAAGAATCTCATTCTAAATCCCAGCACTTTGGGAGGCTGAGTTGGGCAGATCACAAGGTCAGGAGATCAAGACCACCCTGGCTAACAATGTGAAGCCCCATCTCCACTTTAAAAAAAAGTTAGCCAGGTGTGGTGGCGGGTACCCGTAGTCCCAGCTACTTGAGAGGCTGAGGCAGGAGAATGGCGTGAACCTGGAAGGCAGAGCTTGCAGTGAGCTGAGATTGCGCCACTGCACTCCAGCCTGGGCGACAGAGCAAGACTCCATCTCAAAGAAAAAGGAATGCCATTTTATAATAAAATCCTGTTAATGCCTCTTTTATTAAACTCTCTTGAACAGGATTCAATATAGGATCACCTTTTACCAAATTCCAGTGCATAACAAACAAACATCTCAGGTGGCAGTGTACTAAAGGATTCTTGCTATTAACTCACAGTAAAATCTTTTTCAGGTTGCTTACTGTGGTAGGCAGAATAATGGCCCCCAAATATGTCTATGTCCTAATGCCTGGAACCTGTAAATATGTTCTGTGGCAAAGGGGAATTAGGTTGCACATGGAATTATGATCACTAATCAGATGACCTTGAGATAGGAAAAGTATTCAGGTGGGCTGGATCACAAGGGTCCTTATAAGTGGAAGAGGGAGGCAGGAGAGTCACGGTCAGAGTCAGAGAGAGATTTGAAGATGGTGGAAGTGACGAGAAGCCAAGGAACAGAGGTGGCCTCTGAAAGCTAGAAAAAGCAAGGAGCAGATTTTCCCTTAGACTTTCCAGAAAGAAAGCCAGTACCTTTAACCCAGTGAGATCCGTTCTGGACTTCCAACCTCCAGAACTATAAGGTAACAAAGTTGTGTTGTTTTAAGCCACTAATTCGCAGTAATCTGTTACAACAGCAACAGAACAAACACCATCACACTTGTCCTTTCTGGGCCTCAGTTTTCTAATGTGTCCACTGGGGGAGGCAGGGGTGGTTCCGCTCTGACATTCTATGATTGCGAGTCTTGCTGAACCATGAAAGAATCAGTTCTTTCTCAGACCACAAAGATTTTGTGGGTTCAAACCACTGCAACTTCTGAAAACTTTCACATGGTAATAGGAATTGGTTGTCATAAAATTAATTTGACAATATGATTTTAGGATTAAATGACACTACAGAGAAAAATCAGACAAATCCAAAATACTGAAATTCTATAGGGCAACTGTTCTGGTCTCATCAAAAGGTCAGTATCTATATCTATGTCTATACATATATATACACACACACACATATACATATATATGGCATTTCTAATATACAAGTCTAAAGAGATATAGCAACCAAATGTAATTATAACATTTGAATTAAAGACAAATTTGGGAAATGTGAATTTGAACAGATTTTTAGATAAAATTGAGGAAGTATTGTTAGTTTTCCTAGGGGTGATAATGTGGTTATGTAACAAAATGTCCTTATATTTAGGGGATGAATGCCAAACAGTTTTGAGGTAACTGGTCACAATATCTGCAACTCAATTTTAAATGTTTTATACAAAAAAATAGACACAGATACATGTTAAAATATATGGCAAGATGCTCATAGTTATTTAATCTGAGTGGTGATACAGAGGTGTTTGCTACACTGTTTCTGAATGTTTAGAAATTTTGTAATAAAAAGTTGGGGGATTTGTTTTTAAAACCTGTTTACGAATGTTTGTTAAACTTTTGCTCAGAAACTTTACATTTTGGCTTCAAGATGCTCCCTTTGTACAGAACTTTCTAAAACTATTTGTAGCAACTCAGATTTGTGGCAAGATAACTACCACCTTATGTAAAATAGTTTAGATAAGTTTCCAGTCAAAAAGCTCATGGGAAAAAAAGTGATGTTCTTCTATGAATCAGTGGGAAATTACTGCCCTCTCATTGAAGAAAGACTCACTTAGTGGAATGGGGATTTTTAGTCTGAGCAGGTCAGAGATTTTCATTTCTTGATTTTGCCAACAGAAGGGATAAAAGTGAAACTCTGAATATTATAAATAGAAAATTATTGCCAAGTAAAAGAAGGCAGGCACAAAAATTATTCCCTAAACACCAACATCCTACAACCAGTAGCAGAAGGAGACTGCAAGAAATTTGTGCTTCTAAGTCTGACTAAGGTCCCAGAGCTGTGCCAGTCATTTCCTACTGACATGCAAGAGAACATCAGAGAAAAAATTAAACAGTATCATTCTAGTAAACCCAGAGAAAAGAACAGGATCAGCTAGAGATAGAATGAAAACTACTTTTATATACTCTGCCTTTTTGACTTTGGAAAATATGACTAGTCAATACTGATTTCTATTTATATTAAAATAATACTTAATATTAATATATTAGATATTAAGTATTAAAATAAGTAATATAAATACATTAGATATTAAGTATTAAAATAATACTTAATAAAGTTTTTATTAAAATAGTTAATGTTTTTAATTTTTATTTGAAAATATATAGTTTAAATCTACAATGGAATTCATACAGAAAATTATAATTTGATCATATTGTGGATGACAGAGCCAAGATATCTGCTACCACCTGGTGGAATATAACTGAATTGCAGTAAAAGCCTGAGGTGAGCGGGTAGGAGAGACTGTCAACATCTAGTTTAAAGAACTCCCACCTGCCGGGCGCGCCGGGTGCGGTGGCTCAAGCCTGTAATCCCAGCTTGGGAGGCCGAGACGAGCGGATCACGAGGTCAGGAGATCAAGACCATCCTGGCTATGCCGTCGCTACTAAAAAATACAAAAAACTGGCCGGGCGAGGTGGCAGGCGCCTGTAGTCCCAGCTACTCAGGCGCCTGAGGCAGAAGAATGGCGTAAATCCGGGAGGCGGAGCTTGGCTGTAGTTCCAGCTACTCAGGACGCTGAGGCAGGAGAATGGCTTAAACCCGGTAGGCGGAGCTTGCAGTGAGCGGAGATCCGGCCACTGCACTCCAGCCTGGATTACAGAGCGAGACTCCCTCTCAAAAAATAAATAAATAAAATAAATCCCACCTAGGCCAGGTGCAGTAGCTCATGCCTGTAATCTCAACACTTTGGGAGGCCGACTTGGGCAGATCACCAGGAGTTCGAGACCCACCTGGCCAACATGGTGAAACCCCGTTTCTACTAAAAAAAAAAAAAAAAAATCAAAAAACTTAGCCGCACGTGGTGGCAGGTGCTTGTAATCCCAGCTACTCAGGAAGCTGAGGCAGGAGAATTGTTTGAACCTGGGAGGCGGAGGTTGCAGTGAGCCGAGATTGCACCACTGCACTCTAGCCTGGGCGACAGAGTGAGATTCCATCTCAAAAATAAAAATCCCACCTAAGTCTTCATTCCAGAACCTCTATTTCTTATATTGATGCACAAAATTTGACTTCTTCCATTATGGTTACCAAATATATCCAGTTTATTGAACACTGTGGGCTACAAACTCGAATAGTTTTACTTTCCTCCAGTTACTGCCTTTGACCAGGCTTTGCCAAATCTTTCTTCCCATCCCTTACCAGAATTTTGGGTAGACTCTACATCTTTCTAGTAATTTTCACTTATTAAAAAGTCTTGTCTAGTTTAAAACTTGAGCTTTTGAGACTGAGTCTCGCTCTGTCACCCAGGCTGCAGTGCAGTTGCATGATCTTGGCTCACAGCAACCTCTGCCTCCTGAGTTCAAGTAATTCAACCTCCCAAATAGCTGGGATTACAGGGGTGTGCCACGACACCCCACTACCCGCTAATTTTTCTTTTTCTTTTTCTTTTTTTTTTTTTTTTTTTTTAGTAGAGATGAGTTTTTGCCATGTTTCCTAGGTTGATCTCAAACTCCTGGACGCAAGCAATCCTCCCCGCCCCCCGTCTGCCTTGGCCTCCCAATGTGCTGGGATTACAAGGTGTGAGCCACGATGCCCAACCAAAACTTGAGTTTCTAATCCAATTTAAGGCTCACATTTTATCCTCCCCATCACCCCATCAAGAAAACTTTGTCTTAAGAGACTTAAGTGAGAAATGGCCAGGGTCTGTTTTTTCACTCATACTCACTTCCTTTTTCTGGGTCTGAAAGATGGATGTGTTTCTAATTTGTCTGGCCCCTTTTATAGTCCTCTCTTGGCTGCCTTTGCTTCTCTGGCTAAGACTGATAGGTTGCTAACATCAAATGACCAAGTAACATACACAGCAGCCAGCTGTTCACAAAGACAGGTCATTGGCTTTACCCCTGCCTATGTACACAAAGAGTCAGAAACAAAGAAAGACCTGGTTGTTTGCTCAAGTTTCTGGCCATCTAAAGAGTGAGCCCGGGTCCTCAGGCCTCCTTGTTAGTTGGTCCCAGTTCCCTTTCTTAACAGTTTTTGTGGTAAGTAAATATAGATCATATGAGTAAAGATAATAGGCAAAATAGAATAATGTTACTTGAAATCAATTATTTGGCTCTGATATAAAAAAGACAAAACTAAACACTATTAACTTAGACAATTTATTTTAAAAGCATTATCCCAATAATGTATGTCATTAATGTACATCATTAGTAACTGAACCAACAAAATTTTAGAAAGTTTTTTTTGAGAATATAAAAATAGCCCATAGTTCTGTATGCCATTCCCTATTAAAAGGAACCAGGACTTCCTCAAGAAATGATTGATTGCATGGCTGTGGTAGGAAATATACAAGCTGAATCTATGATATGTTATTGTGCCAACAAACAAAGAAGCTATCAAAGTCCACTGTAATTATATCAAAAAGACATAAGAGCCAACTTGAGGGGCTTCTATAAGCCTAAGATGGAACAATATGAGCATCAGTAAAAGACCATGATTGTAATTGATTGAAAACTTTTCTAACTTTTAAGTTCAGGAGTACATGTGCAGGTTTGTTATGTAGGTAAACTCATGTCACAGGGGTTTGTTGTTCCGTTTATTTCATCACCCAGGTACTAAGCCCAGTACCCATTAGTTATTTTTCCTGATCCTCTTCCTCCTTCCACCCTCCACCCTTTAGTAGGCCTCAGTTTCTATTATTCCCCTCTATGTATCCATGTGTTCTCATTATTTAGCTCCCACTTATAAGTAAGAACATGTGGTATTTGGTTTTCTGTTCCTGCATGACTTTGCTAAAGATAATGGCCTCTGGCTCCATCCATGTTCCCGCAAAGGACATGATCTTGTTCTTTTTATGGCTGCACAGTATTCCATAGGGTATATGTACCATATTTTCTTTATCCAGTCTACCACTGATGAGCATTTAGGTTGATTCCATGTGTCTGCTGTTGTGAAGAGTGCTGCAACAAACATACACATGCAAGTGTCTTTATGACAGCATGATTTCTATTCCTTTCAGGATATACCCAGAAATGGAATTTCTGGGTCAAATGGTAGTTCTGTTTTTAGGTCTTTGAGGAGTTACCACACTGTTTTCCACAACGGCTGAACTAATTTACACTCCCATCAACAGTGTATAAGCATTCCTTTTTCTCCACAACCATGACTGTACCTGTTATTTTTTGACTTTTTAGTAATAGCCATTCTTACTGGTGTGAGATGGTATCTCATTGTGGTTTTGATTTGCATTTCTCTAATGATCAGTGATGTTGAGCTTTTTTTTCATATGCTTGTTGACCACAGGTATGTCTCTCGAAAAGTGCCTGTTCATGTCCTTTGCCCACTTTTTAATGAGATTATTTGTTTTTTCTCATAGATTTGTTTAAGTTCCTTATAGATGCTAGATATAAGACCTTTGTCAAATGTATAGTTTGCAAAAATTTTCTCCCGTTCTGTAGGTTCCTGAAACATTTTAAATATATAAAAATTCATTAGTTCATAATACTAATGAACTCTCCTAAACCCCACCCTCTGAAAAAAAGAAATTTAAAAAAACCTTAATTCTCACCATTGGAAGTTTCAGGACAATAACTTATTATTTGTTCATTGATAAATTAAGAGAAAAAAGTAAGCATTTAGCCTTCCTTTCGCTATTTGAACTGTATTTCAGGGTAATCAAATCATTGATGATGGAAAATTCTTCTTTATATAAGAATTCAGTTATTAACATACAGAATTTAGTAACAGACTACATAATAACCTATCTGGCTATATAAGTATGTCAAAACTAATTAAATTGTATGTTTTAAATATGTGTATTGTACATCGATTATACCACAATAAAACTGTCAAAAAATAAATATAACAACAAACACAAATAGCAAAAGTAATGACAGGACTAGAAAAATCACCATTCCACTACACCTAATAAAGCAATGGGTTAAGGTTACAACACTGATGCCAAAACCATTTCATAAAGGGTGAAGGTGAACTTTATAAGGGAGGATCAGGCCGACCCACCTAAAGCCCTGAATAATATCTACATCACTCAAGGGCAACATTACATGTTTTAATACATATTGCAGTGGGAAGTATATAGCATGCCCATAAAGTATTATTGCCTAAAACAATAAACCTAAATTTAATCAAGCCTGGAAGTATAAATAGCAATTTACAGAAACATGGATTATTTTATTTAAAAAGTTAAATGACATCATTCATTCCTGCCAAATTCAGGATATGGAATATCATATAAAATAAGCAACTTGGTTTCTGCAAAAAATCAATATGGGAAACAAAAGCAGGAGGGTGTAGGTATTATAAGAGATTTAAGATAATCATAAAACAATAAAAATTAGTCATTAATGGCCAAATCAAAAAACCAAAAGGCCATTCCACCTTGAAAGTAAGAAACGTTTTATTAAACAACTTTTGGATGAAAGGAAAAATATATATCATTTTCCCTGAGATTATTGAATTTGCAAAAAATTTTGAGAGAATTTGCAGAAAATGTTGAGACTATAAACCTAAATATTTGAATACACGGGATCCATTTAAAAGTGATCTGAGGAGAATTCATAGTCTTAAACACTTATAGCAACTAAAAGTTAAAGAATGAAAATAGGTGAATTGAAGTCACAACTCAGAAAGTTAGGGGGAATGAAAGTAACCAAAAGAAAAGATAAGAAAGGAACTAATAAATCTAAAAGCCAAAATTAATGAGGTAGAACATTTTTAAAAAGAACAAAAAAGAACTAATTAATCAAAATCCTTGGTCTCCGAAAAATCAACAAAGCAACAAATCAAACAAAATAATAAATGACAAGAGGAAAATAACCGTTGAAACAGAGAAGATATTTTTTAAAATCTTAACTGACTACTTCATACATGTTTATGCAAATATATTTGAAAAGTTAGATTAAATGGACAAATTCCTACTAAAATACAGTTTATCAAAATTTACTTAAAGATCTTAAACAGAGCAATATCCATGTAAGAAATGATCAATGAGCTACTCACAAAAAAGCACCACAATCAGTTGCAAAGGAAAATTCTATCATATCTTCCAAGACCAGATCATCTCAATCCAATATAAATTATTCTAGAGAAGAGAAAACATCCAAATTCATAACACTGATTCCTAAATCTGACAAACATGACACAAAGAAAATGACAGAACAATATCACGTATGTACCTTAGGTAAAAATCCTAAAGTAAAATATTAATAAACAGGATCCAATGCCACATTCAGAAAATAATACACCATGTCCAATGGGATGTAGTCCAGGAACACAAAAATGGTCCATTATTAGAAAATCAATTACTGTAATTCACCATATTAATAGATCTAAGTAGAAAACCCGTATGATGATCACTATAAATGCTGAAAAAATTTTGACACAACTCAAAGCCTATTTCTGCTGTCAAAAAAGCACTCAGGAATGTAGGAATTAATGTATTTTTGTATTAATGTAATAAAATATATACACCTCAGTCCTAAAGCTAGAAATTTACAGATGACATAATAATGTATCTGTAAAATCTTACAGAAACAAAGTAAAACTAACCAAGCAATTAAAAAATTCTAAAGTTAGCAGGATATAAAACTAACATAACAGAAATCAACAGCCTTTAGATACACTAACAGTAAGCAGTCAGAAAATAAAATAGAGGAGAAAGTCCTATTGACAATAACAAAAAAAAAAATGAACTCTAAGGGATAAATTTAACAAGAAATGTGCAAAATCAGTATGAAGAAAATTTTGAAACACTCCTAAAATACCAAAAACTAGACTTGAATGAATGGAAAGATGTTCTTGAATAGGATCACATCCAAAAGATGTCTGTTCTTCCCAAGTCAATTCACAACTAAATATACCCAGAAGATTTTTTGAAACTAGATAAGTTGATACTAAAGTTCATGTGAAAAAATAAGTGCAAGAACAGCTTTAAAAAAAGAAAAACTGAAAAAGAACTAGAAGGACAGTGTTCGGGTGGGTAGGAAAAAAAAAAAAAAGAAGAAGAAGAACTATAAAGGAAAGGTAGCACTACCAGACATTAAAACACATTTTAAAATCTACAG
>NW_012100654.1:4860174-4875896 GCF_000951045.1 Mandrillus leucophaeus | reverse complement strand
TGCCTGTAGTCCCAGCTACTCAGGAGGCTGAGGCTGGAGAATCACTTGAACCCGGGAGGCGGAGGTTGCAGTGAGCTGAGACCACGCCGCTGCACTCTGGCCTGGGCAACAGAGCAAGACTCTGTCTCAAAAAAAAAAAAAGAAAAGAAGAAGAAGCTAAACCATATAAATACTAGAAGAAATCAACAGTGAATTATTAACTTTCTGTGACTCCAAATCCAGATTCAGTAAAAGAAAATACTTATTGATAAATTTGACTACATAAAAATAAAAAATTGTCACATCACAAAAAAGAGCACCAAGGCAAAGTTAAATGACAAATCACTAAGAGAAAAATATTTGCAACATCTATCATAGATGATGGGCGATACCCCAAAACCCAATATAAAAATGGGCAAAAGACGTGAACACACCATTACATGAAGTTAAGAAAAAGGCTGTGGAGGTGAGCAGGCTCCTGTCCTGATAGGTTATAAGCAAAGTTAGCACCATCTCTCTTTTAATAAAAAGAGAAATAATCAAGCTGCAAGGGCTTTTATGTCAGATTGTTTTAAGACAC
This sequence comes from Mandrillus leucophaeus, assembly GCF_000951045.1. Taxonomy (NCBI): domain Eukaryota; kingdom Metazoa; phylum Chordata; class Mammalia; order Primates; family Cercopithecidae; genus Mandrillus; species Mandrillus leucophaeus. The sequence goes on along the minus strand of NW_012100654.1, from coordinate 4,875,337 downwards.
ATCTGAGGGATACTTAACTGGAAATAACAGACTGAGTTAGGAAGCTGCTACATAGCCTGACAACAGGGTTAGTTTTATCAATGATTAATAACAATTGAAGTCTTAGGATAACACCAAATCGTATTTGCGAGCTTCTATCTGGCTTTAAAAGTAACTAAGTAAGAATGTATGCTTAACTTTGAAAAAACAGCTCTTTCTGTTTCTAACACTTGATCAGACAGCATAATGATCTCTTTAAGCAACGATTCCTTGTTAAGCGGCTGGAGTTAAGGTTCCTTCCAACCACTAGATCCTGTGAGACTATGATAATTCTGTGATAGCCCAGTGGAGAAAGCATAACAGAGGTGCCATTGGCCACTTGGTGGCAATACATCCTAATTGCATGTAAAGCATGTAATAAACAGCATGCTAACAGACTTGGAAGCTAATTTATAAAGACATTTCAGGCAGTTTACAAGGTGCCTTAGTTGGAAAGATCAGCTAAATGCTTAATATCCTTTAAAGGTGCATTAGAAGCAAAGCAAAACATACCTTGTGTTTGCCAAAAATATTTGTGGTTACACTCTAGAAAATTCTATTAGGAAATATCTTTGGAGCTAGAAAAGGTTCAAAAGGAAAGTAAAACTGCTGACATAGGAGCAATAACCAAAAAATACATAGACAGTAAAGAGATTTCGTTAATAATATTAAGAACCTACCACTGTGTAGTCATCTGAGCTGGAACAAATCAGTTAAACTTTCAGGACTTCAATTTCCTTGCCTGAACTGTCAGCTAGCTCAGAGGTCAGCAAATGTTTTCCATAAAGCACCAGGTAAAACCTTGCAGGCCAGCAGGGTGCAGTGGCTGGCACTGTAATCCCAGCTACTCAGCAAGCTGAGGTGGCAGGCTTGCTTGAGTCCAGGAGTTGGAGCCTGCAGCGAGGTATGATTGTGCTACTCCACTCCAGCCTGGGCAACAGAATGAGACTGTCTCTGAAAAGAACATTTTTAAATGAAAAAAACTTTGCAGGCCATATACTGTTTGTTGCAACTTCTCAACTGTCATTGTAGCATGAAAGCAGCAATTAACAATACATGGCTGTGTTCCAACAAAACTTCATTGGTGGACACTGAAATTTGAATTATACATAGTTTTCACACATTATGAAATACAACTCTTTCGATTTCTTTTCAACCACTTAAAAATATAAAAACTATTGTTTGACGGCTATTTAAAACAAAACAAAACAAGCAGCTAGACTAGATTTGACTCACGGAGCTGTAGTTTGCGAACCATTGGGCTAGATATTCTCTAAACTCCAGCTTTGTGTCTTTGTTGATTAAACTGGTATTGATTCCTTATTTAGCTAACACTAGGTTTATATGTATTTTACACTATCTTGCACGTTTTTCTACAGCCTAAAGCAGTTTCTCAATCTTGATTTACTTATATCCCCATTAAACAAGAATTTAAAAGATGTCACATCTTTTATGCAGCTCATATTATTTGAAAAGTAGTTATCTTTGTTCTTCCAAATATGTATGTGGGTTTCCAAATTTTACATGTCCTTCTTCCTGCCTGTCTTCACCACAGAATCCCAGAATTATCCTCATGTGTCTAAGAATCACTGCCTTATGGTTGTTTAGACTTGAAAATTCCCAACTGGAAAGCCCCTAAAAAACCTCACTTCTCTTTTCTACTGAAAAAAAAAAAAATAGTTTTCCACTAAGTCTGCTGTAAATGAGAATGGCTAACTTAGACTTACTTCATGGAACAGCGAGTTCCAGGTAAGAGCTCTACTTGACCTTCTGTTCGTCCTTTCTTCCACACGGTCAGAATCTGAAGTATGAGCCGAAACAGGAATCCACGCATTCATTCTTCTCCCCTATTCACCCGTGAGAACACCCATCTTTCCACCAAGATCTGATCAGTTGGATGGCCACGTAACTGGTTCTAATAGCTACAAGAATAAAATGTTGGAAATTTACACTTATGGTCAGTCTGTGCAAAAATTCCTGTAAATGGTAGAGAAGAGAAAGAAGCTAGCTGCTTTTAGACCCATACCTGGTGACAGGCAGCCTTAAAGCTACTTCTAGAAGGAGACAGGTTATAAAATGCCCCATCTCCATGAATAAGTCTTTCGAGGTTAGGGAGCTTCGTTGCTAAAGAGGAGAAGCCCTGGGGGGATGCACATTGAGTGCCCTCAGTAAACCAGGAACCGTGCAGCATTTGATCACAGCGTCTCTCCTATTATGAAGTCAGTGGGGACTTTTAACACCTTTAGGACAGCTGAGGAATCATCTGCCTGGACACAGCTGGAAGCTACTTCACCTTTGGAGTTTTACTACCACCCTCCTTTGCTCCAGGCCTCAGAGTTCTCTGTGCATTTATTTCCTTCCACTTAACTGGGACAATATTCTCAAGTTTTACTTCCATTTCAAGCAGACATCTTGTCTACACTCTCTCCATTCTAGAATTTCATGTCTTACCAACAGAAAGCAGAAAGTGTTGCAGACTTCTGCTTTCTAACATGCAACATCTCCCTCTTGTGACAATGAGGACAGACTGACCACCAGCTTTAATGGGGGAAAGGCCAGGGAGAAGTTCAAGAAGAATAAAAATGCAGGGAAATACCTGAAATATTATCCAGCCACATGTTTACTTTTCAGTACTTATATAGTTTCTTAGATGACTTGCTTGCACAATTTAATATCTATAATCATCACCCCATCTACTGAAATTAATTGGCAAATACACTTTCTACTTCTAACCCCATTTTCCTCAACTAAGTGCTTCTCTCTACTCTGGCCCTATATTTCCATAGTAGAGTAAGATCACTTGACAAAATTTTATGCAGCTGTTAAATGTCACATTGAGGAAGAATATGTGATAATATTCACAATAAAAATAATAAAGGTAGTAGGAACGATAAAATCACAATTTTATAATGTCTATACTTAAATATAACCTTTAGAAAAAGGTTGCAAAATTCCTCACCAGAATTTTAAAACGTGTCTCTCAGTGGTGAAATTACAAGTGGGATTATTGTAGTAACGATTTTCTTTTCATATGTTCAAATATTTCTGAAACTGCCTTTACAAAATTATAACTGAGAAAATTATGACAGTGAAAGAAATCAGACCTAACCGACTCTACCTCGCTTCTAACCTTTAAGTTGTCCTTGTTCATTCTTAAGCATAGGCCAAGTTAACTTTCGGAAAGAATTCAGTTCATGGTTTGACTCTGAAACAAAATTGATAATAGCTCTTTCTGAAAAGACCTTCTCCTGTCTAGGCGCCAGTCTGTCTTTGTAGGACTAACAAAGTAACTACAAGATTAGAAATTACAGTTTAAGGGTCATGTAGTTGTTGGCTCTGAGTCTGAACCTCCCCAAATTGTTCCTAGGGATAATATCATTATTGTAAAACCTAAGATGAGTGCTTGAGATATTTTGGAGACCCTGCACTCGATGGATCAGGTGAGACTAACCAGACCGGCAATCTGGCTCAACCAGTGCTGCCATCCCACCCAGGAACAGAAAACGGCAAGAAAAATTCACTTCAACTCCCTATGATTCCATCTCCATCCTGACCAATCAGCACTCCCCACTTCCCAAGCCTCTACCCACCAAATTATCTTTAAAAACTCTGATCTTGGCCAGGCGCGGTGGCTCACACATGTAATCTCAGCACTTTGGAAGGCCGAGACAGGCAGATCACAAGGTCAAGAGATCAAGACCATCCTGGCCAACATGCTGAAACCCCGTCTCTACTAAAAATACAAAAATTAGCCAAGCATGGTGGCATTGGCCAGTAGTCCCAGCTACTCAGGAGGCTGAGGCAGGAGAATTGTTTGAATCCGGGAGGCAGAGGTTGCAGTGAGCGGATATCACGCCACTGCACTCCAGCCTGGCAACCGAGCAAGACTCCGTCTCTAAATAAATAAATAAATAAATAAAAGACAATACTTATCCAAGTTTAATGTGTGTAGGACTCACCTGGGGAAACTTTATTGCAGGGTGCGGTGGTTCATGCCTGTAATCCCAGTACTTTGGGAGGCTGAAGCGGGCGGATCACCTGAGGTCGGGAGTTCGAGACCAACCTGATCAACGTGGAGAAACCCCATCTCTACTGAAAATAGAAAAATTAGCCGGGCGTGGTGGCACATGCTGGAGGCTGAAGCAGGAGAATCGCTTGAACCTGGGAGGCAGAAGTTGCGGTGAGCCGAGAGCGTGCCATTGCACCCCAGCCTGGGCAATAAGAGCGAAACTCCGTCTAAAAAAAACCAACCTCTGATCCCCAAATGCTCAGGGAGACTGGTTTGAGTAACAATGAAACTCTGGTCTCCCACACAGCCGACTCTACGTGAATTACTCTTTCTCCATTACAATTCCCCGTCTTGATAGGGCTCTGTCTGGACAGCGGACAAGGCGAACCCATTGGGCAGTTACATTTCTACAATGCACATGTGCTATTTTTATAATCAGAGAAATACTATTTTTAAAACTAAAGCATTTATTGAAGTATGATTTGTACACTATGTATATGCTGTACTTCAAAAAATGGTTTTAAAAATACAAGAGCAGGGATCTCCAATGACGAGAATAATAAAGAAAAGAAACCTTCCCTGAGATTATCTCAGTCTCTGGCTGGGCTTTCTTGCTCACCAAGGACATTGTTTATACTAGTTAAATTTCCTGTCTGTCCCATGGAAAATGTACTATCTTATTTTTTTTAATTCTCAGCTATTAATGTGCTTAATAAAAACATTTTTCAAATCATACGTATACTAATTACTGATCCAAAGAGAAGACTGTACTACAAATGTACTGTCTCCTCACAAATGACTACAGAACCAGGGAGTAACCTTGATATGTCATATAGATGATGAATGTCCTGGCTCGCTGGTTGAGTTATGGAGAACCTGTTGGGTAAATCTGGTCTAACTACCTGTCCTAGACTTTGTAACTGCTGGCCCCACCCTCTCTCTCCAGGCTCTGCTGTGTCTCATTTGTTTCAGGAGAAATCTGACAGCCTCACCTTCTCACATAGGCTTGCAGGTCAGATAAGATAGAGGAATGGTATCAGAAGTAGGAACAGCACTGGTCTTAGGCATCACTAGTGAAAAATTATGAATGTGAGTAAGAAGAGCTCCCCTGTCACTGCCAAATCTGGGCCTGACTTCTCTTATAATTACTTTACTTTTCTTATGTCTGACTCAGTTATCTTTACCTCCACTTGGAGTCTTTTTTATTTTTATTTTTTATTTTTTGAGATGGAGTCTCACTCTGTCGCCAGGCTGGAGTGCAGTGGTGCAATCTCGGCTCACTGCAACCTCTGCCTCCTGGGTTCAAGTGATTCTCCTGTCTCAGCTTCCTGAGTAGCTGGGACTACAGATATCTGCCACCACGTCCAGCTAATTTTTTTGTATTTTTAGTAGAGATGGGTTTCACCATGTTGGCCAAGATGGCCTCGATCTCTTGACCTCATGATCTGCCCACCTCCGCCTCCCAAAGTGCTGGGATTACAGCCATGAGCCACCGTGCCCAGCCTGGAGTCTTAAAGTGGTTTGCATCAATCCACGATGCCATGCCCCTTCTGTCCTCTGGTTTGGGGGTGGCTGTGTAACCCCAGTAGCAGAAGAGGGATGTTTCTGTGATTTGGGCTGAGCACTGTAACTGATTAATATTCTTTTAATCCTGATCTCTGACATTCACTCTGCAGGGAAAGCCTCCAAACTTTACCCTGGATCTCTAGGCCTAGCAGACTTGAGGTTAACACTAGTTTAACCTCCAGGATTTTAACTATCTCCAATGTGTTCATTCATTCAACTATTGAATGTCTGAAATGTGTGCGACACTCTGCTAGGCACTGGGGATACAATGGTGAACAAAACAGACATAGTCCCTGCCTATGAAGTTTATGGCTTAGACAGAGGTACAAGCCAAAACAAAAACAAAAAGAACACTCCAAAAAAGCAAACCAGGAATTCCAGTAGATTGTGGTAAGAGCTCTAATGACAATGTGCAACAGGAGTATACAGCACAGGCACAAGGATGCGGTGGGTAGGAGGATGTGTCCCGGGGAAGAGACATCTCAGCTTGTGTTAATCTGCTAGATCTGCATTACAAAGTACCCCGGACTGGGTGGCTTAAACAACAGAAATTTATTTTCTCACTCTAGAGGCTAGATGTTTGAGATCAAGGTGTGGCAGGGTTTATTTCTGCTGAGGCCGCACTCCCTGGCTCATCATCCCATCTGCTCCCTGTGTCTTCACATGCTATTCCCTCTGTGCTTTTGTGGCCTAATTTTCTCCTCTTATGAGGATACCAGTCATATTGAACTACAGACCACCCTAATGACCTCAGGTGAACCTAATTACCTCTTTAATGACACTACATTCAAATACAGTCACACTGTGAGGTACTGCAGGTTAGGACTTCAACATATGAATTTAGGTGGGGACACAGTTCAACCCATAACAGGCATAAAGGATCAATAGAAATCAGCCTGACAAATGGAAGCAAAAGGAAGTGTTTCCAACCTAAGCAAAGAGGCAAGAGGAATAAGGCACCTTAGGAGAACTTGACAGGAGCCAGGTCAGAGAAGGCTGTGCTAAAGAGTGAGAAGTACACTCTAAGGATAATGGATAACTGTTGAAGGGCTTCCATTAAGGAAACAATATAATTGGCTTTGCTTTCTAGAAGAAATATTTGGATATTGTGTGAAGAAAGAGGAACATGATTGAAGGAGGAGGCCAGGGGAAGCTATTGCTATTCTTCAGTGGTGAGATAACCACGGCCTGAGCCAGGGTAGTACAGGCCAGATGGACGGAAGTGAAGGGAGTCGATGTAACTGACAAGCTCTGGAAATTCCTGGATGAGAGGGCTGAGCATCAAGGAAGAGTGGAGGATAACACCCATCTTTCTAACTTGGGAAATGAGAAGAACAAGCCATGGACTGTGAAAGGATGAGAACGTACAGGAGAAGGTGAAGGGGTCAGTCGAAAGTAGACCCTGTAACCAAGAGACCACCCAATATTATCCACCCAACATCTCTACTAAGTGCCAAATTTTACATTATGAAAGGAAAGAAGAAAAACTACTTAGGTATCCAACCTGGCTTGGTTTTGGTTATGAGACTTTTATCTCTTCTATTTCAAATATTGAAAAATTAACCCAAAAATCCAAATGCATCCTTCTATCCTGTTTTACTTTCTTCATCTCCCTTTATATTTCTAGACCCTTCACAATGCAGCTGAGGACACAAAATATAAGGATGATTGCTATAGTTTATAAGATATCTGGAAACAAAAATATGATGTTTCCATTTAGGAACACTAACTACACATATACCAGACACAGAGTTAAATTTTCTACATACATTTTCCATTTAATTCTCACAATCCTGTGAGGTAGTTAATTACCTCCATTTTACAGACAAGGAAACAGATGCTCAGAAAGGTGAAGTCACCTGCCCAGGTTTACAGAGCTATGCAGATTATTGACCTCAGCTGTCCCTCACTCCAAAGTCCGTACTATTAACTGCCGTGCTACTCTACCTCCAGCAAGCCCTCCTTCGAGAATTGGGATGAAGTTAAAGCCATTCCACAAAAGCCTTCTTTTTTTCATACCTCTTTTTACTAAAAAATAATAAAGTATTATTAGTAAAAACGTCCAATGAACTTGAGCTCCATTTTAGAATACAGTAGGAATAATGCTCCTGGAACTGTGCAACCCAGCAGGTCCATAACTGTGCTGGCTGGGATCAAGCTACCAGGCCTCAGGCTTAATTCAGGCCATGTATAGAGACTGCCAGCCAACTCACTTACACGAACAGACTTGATAAGTTTCTGATCAAACTGTCCAAGCATCTGGGCCATCCCTTGGCCAGCAATGCAGAGAAATTGGAGCCCTGTAATCATCAGGGAATATAACCTTGAACTCCTGGCTGTCCTGTTGTGTTTTCTTTACTTTAGATTTTTTTTTTTTTTAGACAGAGTCTTACTCTGTTGCCCAAGCTGGAGTACAGTGGCGTGATCTCAGCTCACTACAACCTCTACCGCCCAGGTTCAAGTGATTCTCCTGCCTCAGCCTCCTGAGTAGCTGAGACTACAGGCAGGTGCCACCGTGCCTGGCTAATTTTTGTATTTTTAGTACAGATGGGATTTCACTATTTTGGCCAGGCAGGTCTTGAACTCCTGACCTCGTGATCCACCTGCCTCAGTCTCCCAAAGTGCTGGGATTACAGGCGTGAGCCACTGCACCTGGCCTACTTTGGATTCTTAAAGGAAGACCATTTAAACTGGCAACAAAGTCTAGTCTCAGTCCTCTGATTAACAAACACTGTAACCCAAACTGATCCTTAGTTTCCTCAGCTGCAAAATGGAAAACTTGACCAAGACATGTTTTTCCAATGACCTTTAAGGACTCCAGAAGTCCATGTTAGCTGGTTGCCCTCTTCTCCCAATGAGAAAGTGGTGAGATCTATGAATTTGTTCACATATTTGCTGGGCAGCTGCTGTGTTTCATAATCTAGGAGATGTGATGGCTAACAGTCAGGACAACAGTTTCTGCCATGGAAGAGATTATAATCAGATCAGCAAGAAGATAAACAGAAAAATATGTGTAATAACTGAGATAACAGGAATATGTCGTACAAACCGAGAACTACAGGAAACCACAGAAGGCTCTGGGTGGTGTGGTTTTTGAAAGCAGTATTGCACATAGATTAACGGAGAACAGAAGGAATCACATCCTTGTCAAGGGGCATTGTATGAACAAGGAGACAGGAGCAAGAATGAGAATGAGAAAGAAGTGCAAGAGGATCTAAGAAGACCCAGCTAGAGAGAAACTCTGAGAGAGAATCTGGTTCAAGAAGACCTGTGAGTACTTGGAGGCTATTCTTAAAATTGTAAATGAATTTGATAGATGACAGGAAGTACCCAAGTTAGGAAGCAATATTTTTTCAGTGTATGAGAAAGAGCTTGGTTTTCAGGAGAAACTAGAAGGGTAGGATCCAACCAGGGAGTGTCAACAATAAGCCAATAAGAGGTTGAAAGCTTTAAGGGAGTGATAGCTGTGAAAACAGCAAGGAAGGGTGAAATTGAAAGACTTTGCAGAGTCATAACTGCCAGTACGTTTGCATAATTCCTGGCAATATTTCCCCTCAGTTTCTACGCAATAAGCTTTTACATTGTAAATTGCCAACATCTTAGAAGTATTACGCCAAGACCTCATTTGTTTAGTGTAATGTAAGGTTTGGGTTACTAATACGCTATTTCAGTCCTTAAAGTGTCCTCTGTAAGAATCCAGTTTTTCTAAATATCAATGGATACAAAAAAATTAGAAGTTTAAAGTTTAACTCTCCCTTCTCTTCTCTCCTAGGTGGCTGTGTCAGTGCAGGCAAAAAGGAACCCTAGAAGGATCCAAGTGGAAATGACATAGAAGATAATGATAATCCCATGAAGTGGTGAAGCTATAACCACCACCTGTCCCTGTTGATTAAAGAGCTCCACCTGCCTAGGCACAGCATCCTCAACTAGGATTGGGGGTAGGCCATTGGGCTAGGACAAAACTTTGCAGGACTGACACATTACAGGCCCCCGCGTAGTATATAATAGAAGTGCTGCAACAGGAACCCAGAATCCACCTGCACCCACCTCAATATGAGTAGCACGTGTTGCCAACATCTGCTTTGGCTCTTTCCTTCAGCTGTTTTCATGTGTTTTCTCTTTGTAAAAATGGCTTCCACCTACCAGTGGACTACTTTTCCAGATTCCCACCTTTTCACCTCCCTCCTGCCTCTATAAACTTAGGACACCAACATTGTAAGTTACTAGGCTTCTAAATTTAATACATATGAGAATCACCTAGGGAGCTCTTTTTGAAATGCAGATTCCTCAAGAGATTGTAATTTAATTAATCAAACAATGGGACTCAGGAATCTGTAGTGAACAGGCATCCTAGCTGACTCTGGTGTCGGTGGTTCCCAGCCCAACTTACCAGAGCACTGCAAAGTTGAACCTAGCAGCATAATTAATCCATGCTAAAGCCAAACTCATAAATGAACATTTATCAAGAAGTCTTTGAGAGCATGGTTCTGTGATTATGTATGAGTCTTAGGGCTCATTTTTCCTAGGGTGTAAACAAAGTCACACTGGGAGAGCCTATGATCCCAGTGTATATTTCTGGCAGGGCATAATTTTCTCTATAGGGACAGGCACAGCAACATTGATTGTATAACGTTACTCCACCCTGGAATTTACTATTAGTCATAAAAACTGAGGCAACTCCAGTATTGCTGGTTCATTTGATGAGTATACAGGGTGGGAAGGCCTCTACGATAACTTCTTTCTCCCCTAAAGGGCAAAAATGCAACTCAACTCACAATCCAGGCTACTGAGCAAAGGTTTGAATGACCCCTGAGCCCATACAAGCTTCTCTACATTGTTCTGAGAGGACCCAAAAGCCACTGGTGTTGTTGAGACCACTGGTTCCTTTGTCCTGAAGAGAAGAGGGAGAGAAATGATTGCTGCTACACTCACTTTGAAGTGAGAAAAGTTGTGGGTGGCTGAAAATTTTACTCTGGAAAGATGTTAGGTAGCTCGTTGTTTCTACAGCCCTGCAAACTATGCTCCTGATACAGAGTGCGGCAAGTGGGGCGGGGAAGTGCTGGGAAGGGAAAGGCGTAGTCCCCGGCTGGGGCTCCAGCCCCAGACCTGTGCCCACAGACCTAGGTGAGGACAGGCATTTGTTTTCATGCCCAAATATTGCATTTCCCAAGACCACCCTGGGCTGCCATGCTCCTATCCTGTGCCTATAAAAACTCCAAGATCCTAGCGGGCACACACACAAGCAGCTGGACATCAAGAGGAACACACCAATGGCTGAGGACACAAGCAACTGGAAGTTGAGAGGAACACACCAGCATAAGAGCCGACAGGGACCGGCAGTTGCCGGAGAGGAACACACCAGCATAAGAGCACACCCACAGGCACTGACAGACTTCGGCAGGCCATCGACTGGTGGAACAATGCAGAGTTTGGCTGGGCTGGTCAGAGAAAAGCCCAGCTGCTGGGAAGCCCAGCTGCAGGGGAAAACCACCATCCCACTCCAGCCCCCTTCTGGCCTTACCATCTACCTCGCTGAGAGCTACCACTCAATAAAAATCCTTGCACTCGTTCTCCAAGCCCACATGTGATCGGATTCTTCTGGTATACCAAGGCAAAAACCTGGGGATACAGGACGCCCTCTGTCCTGATGATGAGTCAAAGGGTCTAATAGAGCTGATTGACACAAGCTACCTACAGACAGCAAAGCTAAAAGAGCTCTTTGTAACACACACCCACTGGGGCTTCAGGAACTGTCAGCATTCACCCCTAGATGCTACCGTGGGGTCGGAGCCCCACAACCTACCCATCTGCAAGCTCCCCTTAGAGGTTTGAGCAGCTGGGCACTGAAGAAGTGAGCCACTCCCCCTGTCACACACCCTGTGAGGGGGACAAGGGAACTTTTCCCGTTTCACTCCCACCCCTCACCCTGTGTGTCCTGGCACCCAGAGAGGAGCCCTAGGGCAGGCACTCCCCCAGCCTTGTTGGCTTTAGTTATGTTCATCCCATCTTCCATCTTCATTCTCAGTGCATCTGCGTAAGCCTCATTGAAGTTAGCCAAGTCCGGGACCACAGAAGCAGATATGGGTTAAACAATCCCCTCACATTCCAATCCCAGCCTTTCTTTCCCCTAAAGCATCTCCATCCCTAACTCACTGCAAAGTACTAACCTCTAACTCACGGAGGCTCAGAACTCACCTTTTGGGGATCTCCTTATGGCCTCACTCCCTGGTTGTTACTGACAACCAGCCCCAGTGGAAAGCCAGAGCCCTCTGTGGCCAGAATGATTTTTTTTTAATTTGCCTTGTCTTGGCTACAATTATTTTTACTTTTTACAATAAAAAAGTTTTTCCTGTACTTTTAGGAATTTTCTATAGCCTGAGAAGTCAAGGATAGCAAAGAAACTCCAAGTGGCTAGAATACCATGACCCCAATAATTAGTATGTGGTTAGCTAAGAGATGTAAATTCATATGTACATTATACCTTTTGAGAAATGACTATCAGCTCAATTAAAGATAATCATTAAAGAAAATTTAATGCAAACTGTGTATATGTATTTGAGACAGGGTCTCACTCTGTTGCCCAGGCTGCAGTGCAGTGGTGTGATCATAGCTCACTGTAACCTTGAGCACTTGGGCTCAAATGATCCTCCTGCCTCAGCCTCCCAGGGAGCTGGGACTTACAGGTATGCACCACCATGACTGGTTTACATTTTTTGTTTGTTTGTTTGTTTGTTTTTTGTAGAGACAAGGTCTCACTGAGCTGCCCAGGCTGGTCTCAAACTCCTGCCCTCAAGCAACCCTGCCACCCTGGCCCCCTAAAGTGCTGGGATTATAGGTATGAGCCCCTGTTTGAGGATGAACTGTATATTTAAAAAGAGTTTATAATCTAGAGAAAACGTAAGTAAATATAAATAGCTATATGTTTAGATACATTTTTGTTGAGTTCTCAACATTTCTCTAGAATTATTTAATCCAACATTATTTTTCCAATATTATAAAACTTCCTCCTGCCTTGTGCAGCAACTTTTGAACTGTCATCCTTGCCAACTTTAGGCTGTTGAAATGGATATAGGCAGGTTCCTAGACAAGAATGGAAGTAGAATAGACTCTTGTGGTTTAACAAATCAGAACAAGTTTTTAAATCAAAGAAACGCCGCCGGCTTTACACGTAAGTTGAGAGGTGATCACCTAATTGATGTGATGCATGGATGCTATAAACCACCTTACTTCCCAGAGTGTATTTGCTCACCTCATGCATAAAATTTCACCATTCTATTTCTTCATCTTAAAGCACTTACTCAGTCAAAATGTAGATACCCATAAGATTTTTTTACATGTACTGTTTTGCAAAAGATTTGCAGAGTCTTTTCTAAGAGTTCATTCTATTTTTTTTTTTTTTTTGTCATATCCTTTAGACTCAGTAAGAGTCCATTTTAATAGATGACAGAGGAAAAGTAGAAGAGGACAGATACATCTACGGGGATTGGTGAAAGGATAGAAATCTGAGAGCCTGATGGTTTTGACTTCAGCAATCCATAAATTCATTAAGCCTGGAACTTAATGCCTTTACCAACAGAAGAATTATATACACAGATTCATCCATTAGCTAACTCTTTTATGCCAATAGACACCGCCGAGGAAGCATAAAGTCTTTCTTCCCACTGCTGTCATGTCTAAGTCAGAGTCTCCTAAAGAACCCAAACAGCTGCAGACACTCTTCATCTGAGAGTTGAGCTTTGAAACAATCGACGAGACTCTGAAGAGCCGTTCTGAGCAATGGGGAACGCTCACCAACTGTGTGGTAATGAGAGATCCCAACACCAAGCACTCCAGGGGCTTTGGGTATGTCACATATGCCCTTGTGGAGGAGGTGGATGCAGCCATGAATGCAAGGCCACACAAGGAGGATGGAAGAGTTGTGGAACCAAAGAGAGCTGTCTCAAGAGAAGATTCTCAGAGACTAGGTGCCCACTTAACTCTGAAAAAGATATTTGTTGGTGGCATTAAAGAAGACTGAATAACATCCCCTAAGAGATTATTTTGAAGAGTATGGGAAGAATTGAAGTGATTGAAATCATGACTGACGGAGACAGTGGCAAAAAGAGGAGCGTTGCTTTTGTAACCTTTGGCAAAAGGAGGGGCTTTTGTTTTTGTAACCATGGCTCCGTAGATAAGATTGTCATTCAGAAATACCATACTGGGAATGGCCACCGCTGTGAAGTAAAGAAAGCCCTGTAGTAGCAAGAGATGGCCAGTTTTTCATCTAGCCAACGAGGCTGCAGTGGTTCTGGAAACTTTGGTGGTGGTCGTGGAGGTGGTTTTGGTGGGAATGACAACTTTGGTCACAGAGGAAACTTCAGTGCTTGGGGTGCCTTTGGTGGCAGCTGTGGTGATGGTGGATATGGCGGCAATTAGGATGGCTATAATGGATTTGGTAATGATAGTGGTTATGAAGGAGGCAGCCCTGGTTACTCTGGAGGAAGCAGAGGCTATGGAAGTAGTGGACAGGATTCTGGAAACCAGGGCAGTGGCTATGGTGGGGGTGGCAGCTGTGACAGCTATAACAATGGAGGAGGCGTACGTGACTTTGGTGGTGAGAGTGGAAGCAATTTGGGAGGGCATGGAAGCTACAGTGATTTCTGAAAAAATAACAATCAATCTTAAAATTTGTACTCATGAAGGGAGGAAACTGGAGGCAGAATCTCTGGCCCCTATGGTGGTGGAGACGAATACTTGCCAAACCACATAACCAAGGTGGCTATGGCAGTTCCAGCAAGAGCTGTAGCTATGGCAATGGCAGAAGATTCAAAATCCTGCCAGGAAACAAAGCTTAGCAGGAAAGGAGAGCCAGAGAAGTGACAGGGAGCTTACAGGTTACAATAGATTTGTGAACTTAGCCAAACATAGTGGTGGCAGGGCCTAGCTGCTAAAAAGAAGGCATATTTTAGACAATACTCATGTACATGGGCAAAAACAAACTCAAGGAGTGTATTTGTGACTAATTGTATAGCAGGTTATTTTAGTTTCTGCCCAGGTTGGCAGCTCTGCCTTCTTGGTGCATGGCAACTTCATCTGTTCTTCTGATATCACCACTTTGGTTCATCTTGTGAGTCAATGGTGCTCGATTGCAGTGTTTTCGTCTCCTTGGAGGTGCTTTTCTTTGCATCTCCAATGGGTTCATTGTAGAACTTCAAATGTCTAGTGGGTATCCAAACAGGAAGCTGATTTTCTCCTGGTGAAACACAAGCAAAACCTCTTCCCCAGGTTATCACCTTCCCTATTTCCCATGTCTTATTTTTGTTGTCTTTCCACCAAATCAGTTTTCCTTCATGTGGACTGTTCTTTTTACCAGTAAGATGTTGTTCTGCAGAAGTAGTAGTTTGATTTCTATAAATGTTTAAAAAATTTAAAGTATAGAGTGCTAGATTAAGTTGCATCTGAGGAGTAGTACACTCCTTACTGTCTCCCCCTTCTTTTTGTTCAACTAACTGAGTTTTGAGTGTTCTATTAGTTCTTTCAACTATGGCCTGTCCTTGGGAATTATAAGGAATTCCTGTTGTATGTGTAATT
>NW_012100654.1:4847373-4859091 GCF_000951045.1 Mandrillus leucophaeus | reverse complement strand
AATGATGCCTGTTGGAGAATGTGCAGTAGCAAAAATCAAAAGTTGGAGTGGGGCTAAGGGATCTATTCTACTTATTTGCGCTGACTGAATTTTTTCTTCCACTAATTTAATTTCTTTTGTTGCCTCTGAGGTTAATATTCTTTTACTATTTAAGTCTGGATCTCCTCTTAGGATAGAGAACAAATTTGACATGGCATAAGTAGGAATGCCTAGAGTTGGCCAAATCCAATTAATATCGCCTAACAATTTCTGAAAGTCATTTAATGTTTTTAATGTGTCTTTTCTTACTTCTATTTTTTGTGGTTTAATTTTTCTATTTTATATCTGCATCCTTAAATAATGAAAAGCAGTAGAGGTTTGGATCTTATCAGATGCTATTGTTAGTCCTGCGTTGGCAACCTCTGCTTGCAGAAATGTGTAACAGTCAATTCATTTGTCTCTTGTTTCTGCAGCACATAAAATACCATCAATATAGTGAATGATATAACAATCAGAAAATTTGTCTCTAACTGTTTGAAGGACTTGACCTACAAAAGTTTGACACATAGTTGGACTATGAAGCATTCCCTGAGGTAACACTTTCCACTGAAACCTGGTGGCTGGTTCTTTATTATTTACGGCTGGTATAGTAAAGGCAAAGTTTTCACAATCCTGCTCTGCCAGAGGAATGGTAAAAAAGCCAACCTTTAGATCAATTATAATTAAAGGCCTGTCTTTTGGAATCATGGCCGCGGAGGGCAACTCGGGTTGGAGAGGCCCCATGGGTTGAATTACAGCATTTATGGCTCTTAAGTCCGTTGACACACACCATTTGCCTGATTTTTTCTGAATTACAAATACAGGAGAATTCCAGGGCGAGACTGAAGGCTCAATGTGTCCCTTTTCTAATTGTTCCTTTGCTAATAAACATAAAGCCTCCAGTTTTTGTTTCGGTAGCGGCCACTGATTTACCCATACCGGTTTTTCTGTTTTCCAAGTTAATGGAATGGGTTTAGGAGGCTCTACAGTGGCCGCCCCTAAAAAGGATACCCTATTCCTTTTCTTTCTTGATTTTCCTCAGTCTCAATTGGGACTTTAATGCCATTTTCATTTTTTCCCAATCCCTTTCCTGGTATATATCCCATCTTAGTCATGATTTTTTGACTCGTGGGGCTGTATAATGGAGCGGGCATAATGATTTCTGCACCCCACTGTTGTAACAAATCTCGGTTTGTTGAAACAAACCCAATAGACTAACAGGAATTGAAGTAATCGTTGGCTGAACAGTACTTTCTTGATTATCTGGCCCTAAACAATGTAAAATCATTGTACTTTGATACACTTCTGAAGCTGTGCCTACGCCGACAAGTCTTGTAACAGCCTTTTGTTTAGGCCAATTTTTTGGCCACTGATTTAAAGCAATGACAGAGACATCTGCTCCAGTGTCTACTAACCCTTCAAACTGTTTTCCTTGAATAATGGCCTTACACACAGGTCTGCTCTCAGAGACCTGACTTGCCCAATATGCAGCCTTTCCTACCGGATCAGTGCTTCCAAACCCTCCTGTTCTTTTTATCTCATTGTTTCCAACTTTAATATAAGGTAGGAGTAATAATTGAGCAATCCTGTCTCCTGGACTGGCACTCCAAGGAATTGAGGAACTAATAACCAATTGAATTTCACCTTTATAGTCTGAATCAACCACACCAGTACGAATTTGAACTCCCTTTAGATTTAAACTTGATCTTCCTAAGATTAGTCCTACAGTCCCCTCAGGCAATGGGCCGTATACCCCTGTGGGGATTTTTCGTGGAGGCTCCCCTGGAAGCAGAGAGACTGCTTGTATAGTACATAAATCTACTGCTGCACTGCCACATGTGTGGGGGGGGATAATTGCCGTACTGTGATAACTGGCTTATTCCCTGAGGCACTTGTGACAGTGGGGATTGTTCCTGAAAACCCTGAGGAACAAAAGGCTGAATTGGGAATGCCCCAGTTTGTTGTGGGGCCTGAGGCTGGCCCTCCTCTGTTTCCCGACAGTGGTTGCCCATTTTTATCAAATTTAGAACGACATTGATTACCCCAATGTTTTCCCTTTTTACATCTTGTACATAGGCCAGGTGGCTCTTTATCTGTTGTAGTAGCTTGAGTAGTTACATTTTATTTGAGACTAGGCAATTGTTTTTTAGACGACCAATTTGACCACAATTATAACATTTTCCCCCAAATATTCTAACTTGTCCTCCTAAAGCAACTCCTGTGATTGCTTGAGCCATAAACATAGCTTTATGCATAGCTCCTCCAATTTCATCACAGGCTTTAACATACTCTGATATTACATCTGATCCTGCCGGGACCCTTCCTTTTAATGGCTTAATGGCTGATTGACAATCAGGATTGGCGTTTTCATATGCCATCAACTCCATTATGACCGTATGGGCATTCTCATCGGTAATTGACTTTTGAGCAGATCTTGAAGCCTTGCTACAAAATCAGGGTAAGGCTCTTTAGATCTTTGTCTTATTGTATTGAAGGAGGGGCAGGTGGTTCCTGGGTCTTGGATTTTCTCCCAGGCCCTAAGGCAGATAGCCCTAATTTGCTCAATGGCCTCATTTGGCATTATTACTTGTTGACTAGCAGTGCTCCAATTTTGACCTATTCCTAATAGTTGATCTACGTCTATGTTAATTGGAGGATTGGCAGTCCTATTTCTTAGGACCTGTTCTTGTGCCCCATCAATCCACCAAGTCTTAAATTGTAAAAATTGAGAGGGTGAGAGTGATGATTTTGCCAGAATCTCCCAATCATAAGGAATGAGTCTATGTTCACGAGCAATGGAATCTAATAATGTTCTCATGTAAGGAGAGTTGGGTCCATACTGTTTTACTCCCTCTTTCATTTCTTTTAGCATTTTTATAGAAAAGAACTCATATCTGGCTTCAGCTACGGGAGGCTCTCCCTCTTGGGCCCCTTCTCCAGGTGGTCTTGATTCTAATATTAGTGGGAATTGCCACGCTTCAATAGCTCCTTGTTTTCTTGCCTCATCAATAATTTTATGTAATGCACCACTCTGTCCACTAGGCAGTGCTGTAGGATTACGTTCCATGGTGGGCAGCTGAGGATTTAGCGCCCTGCCCTGTGGCGCTGGAAGCATTCCTGGCTGTCCATACAGATTTTCTGGGGGCAGCCGATACTGAAGTTTGGCTGGCGGCCAGTATTGATAGGCTACTGGTGGCTAGGTCTTATTTTCTACCAGCTGATATTGTGGACACTGTATTTGGATTGGCATTGCCATGACAGAGACTCTATCTTTTTCTATTTGATCTTCTTTTGGAGTTTGTACTTGTTTAACCTGCATTTGAGGTTGTAAAGTTACAGGCATCTGAGCTGCTGTAAGAGGAGTTGGCCATCGTGGTTTAGACTCTGATGGCTCTGCTAATTCTGGACCTTTTTCTTCTAATTTTAACGTTTCAGGATCTATCACCTCCTGTAATTGATTATCGCCAACATTTTGCATTGACCGAGCCATTACCGGCTTTGCTACACATTTACAATGTGAACTTTCTGTTCCTTTCCGGGATTCTATCCCTGCCTCTTTTTCACAATCTACTGCACAGCTTTCAGGGACATCAGAAACTGAAACACTATCTTCTTCTGTTTGAAACGGTTCTAAAGCTATTTTAATAATGACCCAATCATTCCATACTGTAAGTGGGATGATTTTACCTTCCCTACTTGCTTGTTTTAATTATTTGCCAATTTTTTCCCAGTCTTCTAGATCTAAAGTTCCCTGTTCCAGAAACCATGGGCAAAACTGTTCTATTGTTTGAAATAGCATAATTAGGTTATTGGTAAGAGACTTTAACTCCCCCTCTTTTTAAGAGAATTTTAATAAAGCTGCGATAAGAGGCATATTTACTTTTAGTTTGCCCCATAGTTACCCTAGGTTCTTCCGAGCGCACAAGCTTACCGCAAGGCTGACTGTAGATGTACTCGGGAGTCTCTCGTCGACTTGTCCTCAATGACCAAGCTCGAGCGTACCTTCACCTTAGAGAAAAGCACCCTCGTTGGGCACCAGATGAAGGGGTGGCCTGCCCCTCCACACCTGTGGGCATTTCTCGTTAGGTGGAATGAGAGACTTAAGAAAAGAAATGAGACACAGAGACAAAGTATAAAGAAAAAGTGGGCCCAGGGGACTGGCACTCAGCATACAGAGGACCCACGCGGGCACCAGTCTCTGAGTTCCCTCAGTATTTATTGATCATTACCTTTACCATCTTAGAAAAAGGGAAGTGGCAGGATAATAGGATCATCGTAGGGAGAAGGTCAACAGTAAGACATATGAATAAAGATCTCTGTGACATGAATAAGTTTAAGGAAAAGTGCTGTGCCTTGGTATGCATATGCAAACATCTCCATAAAACTTCTTAGTGCATAAAGAGCAACATTGCGGCTAGCACGTCCCACCTTCAGCCCTAAAGTGGTTTTCTCCTTTCTCAGTAAACAGAACATACAATCCGGTTTTACACCAAGATGTTCCATTGCCCAGGGATGGGCAGGAGACAGATGCTTTTCTCTATCTCAACTGTCAAGAGGCCTTCTTTCCTCTTATGGACCTTTGGCAGTGTAGGTGTCCCTGGGTACTTGAGATTAAGAGAATGGTGATGACTTTTCACAAGCATACTGCTTTCAGGCACTTGTTTACCAAAGCCCAACCTGCACAGCCCAAAATCCGTTAAACCTTGAGTCACCACAGCACATGTCTCTTGCAAGGACAAGGTTAGGGGTAGGGTCACAGATTAACAGCATCTCAAATACAGAACAAAATGGAGTCTCTTATGTCTACTTCTTTCTATATAGACACAGTAACAGTCTGATCTCTTTTTCTTTTCCCCACAGTTACAGGAGGAATACAAAAGACAAAAGCAATATTTGCTTTGGGGAAGTTTTTACTTCTACAATAAATTATTGAGAATCAATAGGAAAGAGCTGAAAGTACAGGGCATAGACCCCAAAAAGAGAAGAGTAGACTTGCTATTTATCATATCCCTTACCACTGGGGAGATTCAATAAGGATGGCCTGGACTAGGATGTAAGTGAACAACTAAAAATGGGCTGCAGGCTTGGAAAAATGTCAGGGGCCTGAATATGAAAGGACTTGACTTGGGGAGGTCACATGAAGATGAGTAGAACCAGTGGCCTATGAAAGCTGAGCCAAAATCTTCAGACGACCTGTGGCCTCTTGAGGGAGAACCTTGTCATCCACATTCGCTGTTCTTCTTAATCCACAGGGTAAAGGCATTCTGTGGAGAGATTACCTGTGTAGCGCCCCTTAGTTTAGCCCATAAGACACTCACCTAGCTCCAAGAATTTGCCAAGCACCTACCAAACATCATTATAAAGAAACAAGCACCTCCCTGTATTGTGATATAGAACAATCTCCAAAATATATTGTTAGGAATAAAACAAAAAGTGTAATCATTTATATAGAATACCATTTTTATAAAAGAAAACCTATATAGATGTATATTTATCTATGTGTATGTGCATGTGTGTGTAGCCAATTATTATTATTATTATTTTTTTTTGAGACACACTATTGCTCTGTTGCCAGGCTGGAGTGCAGCGGCACAATCTTGGCTCACTGCAACCTCTGCCTCCCAGGTTCAAACAATTCTTCTGCCTCAGCCTCCCGAGCAGCTGGGACTACAGGCTCATGCCACCATGCCCAGCTAATTTTTGTATTTTTGGTAGAGATGGAGTTTCACCATGTTGGCCAGGATGGTCTCAATCTCTTGACCTTGTAATCCACCTGCCTTGGCCTCCCAAAGTGCTGGGATTACAGGCGTGAGCCACCGTGCCCAGCCTCCAATTATTTTTATATTTGTATGTGTATAGAATGTCTCTGAAGGATACAGAAGAAGTTGGTGCCAATAGTTGTCTCTGGAAAGTAGAAGGGTGTCTAAGGAATTAAGTGAGTGAATAATTCCTTATATTGTAAAGCCTGGTTCCTTTCAAACATTTTTATCTTGTGTATGTATTATATATTCCCAAAATTGAATAATATAATATACATAAATATTCACACAACATGGTCATTTTGCTTCTAGATAAGTTGCCTACAGAAGCACTCACTCATGTACAAAAGGGGAAAAAAATGCAACATTGTTTGTAAGAATGAAACACTAGAAACAACCAAAATCATCATCAGTAGGGAAATGAGTATATAAAATATGAACTAGTATATAGCAGTTAGATAGGTAGACTAAATAGATAGGTGTAGCATAAACTAGCATATCGCAGTTAAAGGAAATGAACAGGATTGATCTATCTGTGGATTGATCTATGTGTATATCAACATGGAAAGGCTCAAAAACATGTTGAAGAGAAAAAGGAGCATAACATAGAATATATTTAGCATACAATTTAAGTGAAATTTTAAAAACACACCAAGTAAACGTATAAAAATGACCTGGAAGGATATCAATTCACAATGTACTTTGCCTTCTGGAAGGCAAGGTTGTGTGGAGTGTGGGGCTTCCCCCATATCTGTAATATTTTATTTCTTAAAAATAACTACCAAAATAAAAGATAGCAAGCAAACATGACAAAAAGGTTAAAAATTTTAACTCTGAGTGATAGAAATATAGATGTTTGTTATTTTATTCTTTGTGTTTTTTCTGTATGTTAAACATCTCCAGATATTTAAATAAGAGTAAAGAAGACACATCCAGCCAAGGTCCTCCAGATAGATCGTTTTGCTTTCTTTCTAAAGTCAAGTAAATTCTAAATTAACCTTGACATTATTAGTAAGTTTTGCTTTAAAAAAAAATAAAATTTTGTGTTAGAAGTTTTAAAACATTTGGAAATTCTAGTTGTAGTTTCAGATTTCATAATTCAGATGATGCAACAGGATGGAACCATTGTCAAAGAGAATGCGGGGATGTTTGATGCTTGTTAGGACATGACTCCTATACTTGCCTGTTTGTTCATCCTCCAACCCCTCTTTCTTCCAAATTCCATGTAGCATATTCTGTCCAGGAAGCAAGAAGACTTGCTTGGAGGCATACTCATTTTCCCCGTGCCTCTTTGCTATTTCTGGAAAATAAAGCATTCTATAGGCGGAGCTAGTGAATGCCTCTTTTAACACACGAGTCTCCACACTTTCCTGTTCACTTTGGTTCCAGCATCCTGTCCAGCAAAGAAGCAATCAGCCAAAATGATACCTGGAGGCTTATCTGAGGCCAAACCTGCCACTCCAGAAATCCAGGAGATTGTTGATAAGGTGAGTTGATGCCATTCAGGAAAAAGTCTGAGCCAAAATCTTGATTCATAAGTTGTCCTGGTGGAAAGGATGTGGCTGAACATGAAAACTAGAAGTTTAGGATGTGTATGACTTTGTTCAAGTTTCTTTACAACTAAGATGAAATAAGAGGTTTTCAGATGAAACCTCGAATAATCCCCAAACTGTGAGTGTGACCTTGAGCGAATCACATTTCTTCTCTGAACTTCATTTTCTCCATGTGTAAAAGAAGAATTTGTATTGTATCATCTCTAAAGCTCAATCCTAGATATGATTCTAGCATTACTAATTCAGTTTCTGATGCAACTTTTCTAATCTCACCAAGTGAAGCCAACATGTAATTGAAGTGTAAGGTTATTAACAGTTTGATGAAGTAGTCTTGGAATGTACTGCAGGGAAATTTTTAAAAAATAGATTGAATGAAGAATAATATTGTAAAGGCAAGCTATTTACAAACTTCATACACTTTTGCCCAAATATACAGTGTTTTAGTCTTTTCAGAGTTAAAGGGTGATTCAGCTAATGGAGAAGAGAAGTGATAGTCTAGAGTGACTCCAAAATGTCAGAGGCTGCCAAATTATATATAGAAAAATAGAACTCAATGTTGTTAGCGGATTGATATGTTTTTCTCTTTTTCTTTTTTGTTTTGTTTTTAAGAGATGGGGTCTCACTCTGTCACCCAGGCTGGAGTGCAATGGTGTGATCATGGCTCACTGTAGCCTCAACTTCTCCAGCTCAGGCGATCCTCCCCACTCAGCCTCCTGAGTAGCTGGGATTACAGACTCATGCCACCATGCCTGGCTGATTTTGGGGGTTTTATTTTGTTTTTAGAGATGGAGTTTCATTCTGTTGCCAGACAGGTCTTGAATTCCTGGGCTCAAGCTATCCACTCACCTAGGCTTCCCAAAGTATTGGAATTACAGGTGTGAGCTACCACACCCGGCCCTGATATATTTTTCTAAGTGTTGTGTGATTAGCTATCATTTAGCTATGCAGTAAACATTTAGTTGCATATTTTATGAAGGAAAACATGTACAAATTACCATTTTAGGTTTTCAGTTTGTTACCTTATTTTCTTGTATTATTCCTTCTTGTTTTTTCTCTCTGAAACATCATTCTATGTCAGCGTGGAACACAAGATCAGCTTTTGTGTGATTATAAGAGTTGGGATCCTGTATATTCAGGGAACTAGAAAGCTCTCTAAGGGGCCAGATGCCTAGAATCCCATCACTCATTCTTGGGGACTAATTATTTCTCTTTCAAGCGTTCTTTTTAAAAATAAATATCTTGGAGCTTTTTTCCTGGGAGATGATATTAAGTCAGTAATTTCTTCATGTGAATCCGCAGATCAGAGCCATGTTCTCAAACTTCAATGTGCACATGAATCACCTGCAGGTCTTGATAAACCTTAGATTCTGATTCAGGTGGCCTGGGGGAGGTCTGAGGTTCTGCATTTCTACCAGACTCCCAAGTGCTGCTGCTGCTGCCACCCATGGCCTCACTTGCCTGCAGAATCAGAGATGTATGGCATCCTACAAGGCCAGGGGGAGATGGCGCTTTAAAAGCCAGGGTGCAGACTGGGTGTGGTGGTTCATGCCTATAATCCCAGCACTTTGGGAGGCTGAGGCGGTTGGATCACGAGGTCAGGAGTTCGAGACCAGCCTTGCCAACATGGTGAAACCCCGTCTGTACTAAAAATACAAAAAGTAGCTGGGAGTGGTGGCAGGTGCCTGTAATCCCAGCTACTCAGCAGGCTGAGGCAGGAGAATTACTCAAGCCTGGGATGCGGAGGTTGCAGTGAGCTGAGATAGTGCCACTGCACTCCAGTCTGGGCAACAAAGCAAGACCCTGCCTCAAAAAAGAAAGTCAGGGTGCCAAAATAAAATTTGTCTATTTCATTTGAAAAATGAAGGTAACACCTCTTGCCCTACCGATGTCAGAGCTGTAAGGACTAAGTGAGAAAATGTGCATAAAAATAACTTGAAAATGAAAAACAAATGTGCATAGGTGAAGCATCACAATTGTTTGCTTCAAATTTGTGGCTGAAAGCATCCCTGACCCTAAAAAATCCCCCTGAGACTCTCTAAGGACCAGAGCTGTAGAAAGACAGGGAAAAATAAATTTGAAATAGAGACAGTACAGAAAATGTTAATGATTTTTTAAAAAATCTATCACTTGATTAGCAATAATTATTAATTTTTAAAATAAGAAGCTACCAGAGGGCCTTGCATTGTTAATAACACCTATCTGTGAGTCCCATTTTAAATTATAAAATTGATTTGAAAGTGTGTGTGTGGCAGAGAGGAAGCTGCTTCCCTTTGGCTCAAATGTCATCAGAGAGGTAGAATGAGAGATAAACATTAAGAACAGCTACCTCACCCCAGAAAGGAGCTTTGCAGTTTTAAAAAGCTTGACCTCCATTCAAACTCTGATTTCGTCTTCATAACCCCTGGGGCAGGCAGGGAAGGTATTGTGTCTATCTTACAGATGATGAAACCAAGACTTAAAGAGATTAAGAGTCACTTAGTTAAGCTGGCCAAGGTGGCTCAAACCTGTAATCCCAGCACTTTGGGAGGCTGAGGCGGGCGGATCACCTGAGGTCAGGAGTTCAAGACCAGCCTGGCCAACATGGTGAAACTCTATCCCTATTGAAAATACAAAAATTAGGCGACGTGGTGGCAGATACCTGTAATCCCAGCTACCCAGAGGCTGAGGCAGGAGAATCACTTGAACCTGGGAGGCGGAGGCTGCAGTGACCCAACATCGCGACATTGTACTCCAGCCTGGGCCACAGAACGAGACTCCGTCTCAAAAAAAAAAAAAAGAGTCATCTAGTTAAGAAGTTAGCTCACCCCCAGTGTCTGACTGCCTGCACTCTCCACCACACAGTGGCAGAACACAGAGGAGCTTTGTTAGGAAAGGGAAATACACTGAGTGGAGAGAGTGTGTTAAGTTTGTCTTCTCAGTGGAAGCACCAGCCTCAAATTTAAGTCAATATAGGAGGCCAAGGCAGGCGGATCACCTGAGGTCAGGAGCTCAAGACCAGCCTGGTCAACATAGCGAAACCCGTCTCTACTAAAAATACAAATGGCATGGTGATGGGCGCCTGTAGTCCCAGCTACTCAGGAGGCTGAGGCAGGAGAATCGCTTGAACCCAGGAGGTGGAGGTTGGAGTGAGCTGAGATCATGCCACTGCACTCCAGCCTGGATGACAGAACGAGACTCCATCTCAAAAAGAAAAAAAAAATTTAAAATTTAAAAGTTAAAAAAAATTTTTTTTTAATCATTAGAGGGACAGGTGTGGTGGCTCATGGCTATAATCCCAGCACTTTAGGAGGCAGAGGCGGGCAGATTGCTTGATCTGGGGGATTCAAGGGCATCATGACAAAACTCTGTCTCTACCTCCTCGAAAATACAAAAAAAAAAAAAAAAATAGCCAGGTGGTACACACCTGTAGTCCCAGCTACTTGGGAGGCTTAGGTGAGACGATCACTTGCACCCAGGAAGTTGAGGATGCAGTGAGCCATGATCACGCCACCGCACTCCAGCCTGGCCAACAAAGTGAGACTTTGTCTAAAAAAAATACATAAATAAATAAATAAATATAGGAAATGAATATCAGTGAATCATTTCATGGTTGGTGCATTTCTTGTATATCTCCTAAGTGTCTAGCATTATGCTAATTATTATAGAAGCTACATAAGGGCTGTAAAATATGGCCCCTGGCCTCTAGGAGTTTACACGGTAGTTGGGAAAAATCGAGATATCTGGAACAGTATATAAAACAATATCCAATTAAGTACTTTTTCATAATCATAGGTTTTGGACCAGAAAAGATGTTAGAGATTGCTGGTCAAACCTCCTTCCTTTCAGGTGAATAATTACTGTGAGGCAGTTCAGCTACTCCCGTGTTAAAGCCTGGATTATCACTTATCTGCCGTCTCTTGCAGGAGTGAGCCTTAGAGCACAATTCCCAGTTCAGTGTTAGAAGGTAGAGGAAGAGTTGGAAAACTCGTTGTAGTTTAGGAAGCACTTTCACATCATTTATATCGTTTATGCCCCTACAAACAGCCCCAAGAGGCAAGTGTTATTACAACCACTTTATAGGTGAGAAACTTGAGTCAATTCCTTCTCCAAAATTACAGTTAGGTCCCATGCAGGAACAGGGAAAATGGGTAGGTGCTGGCAATTCAGGGACAATCTCCACTACCTGTCACTTACTTGCTAGTTTTATTTTTTTGATTTTTGAATGTATTTCTGTTTTTTTCTTTTTTTTGAGACGGAGTCTCGCTCTGTCACCCAGGCTGGAGTGCAGTGGCCGGATCTCAGCTCACTGCAAGCTCCGCCTACCGGGTTCACGCCATTCTCCTGCCTCAGCCTCCCGAGTAGCTGGGACTACAGGCACCCGCCACCTCGCCCGGCTAGTTTTTTTTTTT
>NW_012100654.1:4843817-4847323 GCF_000951045.1 Mandrillus leucophaeus | reverse complement strand
GTGTTAGCCAGGATGGTCTTGATCTCCTGACCTCGTGATCTGCCCGTCTCGGCCTCCCAAAGTGCTGGGATTACAGGCTTGAGCCACCCCGCCTGGCCCTGTATTTCTGTTTTTTAAAATCACCTGTTAAAGTGCAAGTATTCTCAGAGGAGCTGAAGTTTATCAGCTTTCCTTGGCCTTCTCAGAGAGATTCTTAGTGGAAGGCCAACTGAAGAACCCCATTAGAAGAAGAGAAAGAAGGAAGAAAAAGACCATCACATAGAGAAGGGAAGAGTATCAAAGACAAATGTTAACTGCATAGTCAAGGAATTTGATATCACAGTGAAAGAGGAATATTGGATGAGGGCAGAAAGAAAAGAAAGGCAAACAAAGGGGATGGCAATTGAGAAAACTTGAAAGTTTTCGAAGGCAGGAGAAATGAGTTTTCCCATTCTGAAAATAACAGAGACTGAACATGTCATTGTAGCATCATGTACTAAAGTACACTTGGAAGAAAACCCTCTTCCAAGATTCTCTGTATTAGCTGAGGTCATTGCTATATTCATCTTTCCTATTTGGGAAGACAAGTTGTCAGGATGGAAAACAACTGTGGTCTTTTCATTCAGAAAACATTGATTAGGTAGACAGAACTGTGTGAATTGCTATGGGGTAGCAGGGACATAAAATAGTGCCTGCCCTTGTGGAAATTTATAAAATTGAATGGATCTAAGAGGGACACATCCCAGAAAGACAGAGCCATACATAATCCCATTCATGAAAAGCCACAATCTGTATAATGAAGAACCAAATAAATGAATGGCCCAACAGCAAAAGCCTCCAGATCATTATTGCTGATTCATTATCTATATAATATGTTAATGAGCGTTTGATGAGAATTGTGAGCATGTTTATGAGAAGGAAAGAAATGTTATTTAATTATTTTTAGAAGGGTTATACATGCAATGTGCATGCACACAATGAACACACACACACACACACACACACACACACACACACACACGCTCCCCTTAGTCATAAACCTAATTGCTAAATACTATTCCTGGCTAACACACAGAACATGATTTTTGTCGGTCAGGACACCACACAAACACCTCATCTGCATACCATCCTGGGCACACCCTGGAACTTAGTATGTCATGGCTCTAACCCCATCCACAAATTTGCATTCCCCTCTCTGACCACAGCCTCCTCATTAGTCGCCTCTCCCACTGTCCCACACCCAAAGAACCTGCCATTCAGCCACACCAGAATCCTTCAGGCACCTACCTTGCCATCTTCATGATAACACACCCAGGCCCACTCAGTCTCTCATCCAGCCTGGACCCCATGACAGGAGGATAGCTTCAGATACTCCTCCACTCATGATGATTTCCTTGACCCTGGGAGCTCCTAGCTTTCTAATTCTCAATTAAAGGTCACGCCCACTGCCACCACTTTCTATGCAGCTACTACTGTTCCAGAATCAAAGAACTTTGCCAAAGCGAGGTGCAGAACCACAGAAAACTCACCCATTACAAACCTGTGGATTAATGCTGAACAACCTGGACAGGACCCAGGACTGCCAGAACATACTTTCAGTCATATTTGTTGGTCTTTTTCTAGAAACCCCACAAATGTAAATCTCTCTTCAGTTCCTCAATCCCTCCCACCACCATGTTCCCTCCAGCAGGATGTCTCAGTTCCTACTCTTCTTACGCCAGCCGTCCCCAGCCTTTTTGGCACCTTTGTGGAAGGCAATTTTTCCACAGATGTGGTGGAGGGGATAGTTTTGGGATGAAGCTCTTCCACCTCAGATCATCAGGCATTATATTCTCATAAGGAGCACGCAACCTTGATCCCTTGCATGCAGTTCACAATAGGGTTCCCACTCCTGTGAAAATCTAATGCCGCCTGCTAATCTGACAGGAGGCGGAGCTCAGGCTATAATCCTCACTGGCCCACTGCTCCCCTCCTGCTGTGCAGCCCGATTCCTAACAGGCCGTGGATGGCTACCGGTCTGCAGCCCAGAGATTGGGGACTCCTGTCTTAGGAAATTGCAGGTCTCTGGTAAGAAAACGCCCCAGCTGACCCTATCTCTTGCTGGATCTCATTCCTCCCTAGACTCTGTTCTCCTCTCTTCAGCCAGCCCTTCCTCTCTTAGCCAGGTGACTTCATTTCTTGCATCCTCAATGCCTTGTCCCATACTTTCTTCTTCCTTCAAAACATACTTAGACAACAAATGTCCACAAGTCACATCTTACTGGCCCTATTGTCCTTTCATGTTATTATTCAAACTCTCCTTCCTTACTCTGTAAAACTCCCCCAAATGTAATTCATAAACTTTGCCACCAATATTTTTCTATCCATTTTCTCTAAAATTAGGCACAGTCCTATTGTTTCTGTAGAATGACTACAGATTAGGGGAAAGTCCTGGGTGTTGGGTGCCTCATGGCTAAAATCCTCAGATCTCAGAGAATAAACACCTCACTAAGATTCATGCTCGGTAACAATGAGAAATGCTTGAAGAACTCTGGGGTAAATGCATCATACCAGGTGCTCCTCCCTGGTAGCCTCCTGCCCTGGCTGGAGACCAAGTGACAAACCTCCTCTGTATTCCTTCAGCTCCCGTCACCATCACGCATGGCAGACTGAGAAAGGTGAAGGCCAACTGCATTCAGCAGGAGATGCGTCCATTCACCACCAGTCTCCCACCACTGTTCCCAGCTGGCCTGCATCCTCCTAGTGCCCATCCTGGGGAGTCTTTCAGTGTCAGGCTACCTTCTGAGACTTAAGGTTTCACTGACAAGCTCCCCTACTCTGCCCCTTTCCCTGCTCCTCCGCTCAAATCTCATCACTCAGGTCCATGTCGTCATCTAACATTAAACCATGCAAATCTATTTTACTGGGAAGAGGGAGGGAGGCTGTAGGTTACAAGTCGAGTGAACCAGAAATCAAGGTCCACAGTCTGACATGTGCCAGAGCACTTCAAGAAACAAACCAGATCTTTTAAATCCCCCCTCTCATGGAAAATTCTGCATTTGTGGATTATACAGATATGATGGAAAGGTTAAAGATTTAGATATATTTCTAGGACAGATAGAAATGAATACTTGGGGCCAGGCATGGTGGCTCACCCCTATAATTGCAGCACTTTGGGAGGCCAAGGTGAGTGGATCACCTGAGACCAGGAGTTCGAGACCAGCCTGGCAAACATGGTGAAATTCGGTCTCTCCAAAAATATAAAAAATTAGCTGGGAATGGTGGCAGACACCTGTAGTCCCAGCTATTCAGGAGGCTGAGGCAGGAGAACTGCTTAAACCCAGGAGGGAGAGGTTGTAGTGAGTCAAGATCATGCCACTACACTCCAGCCTAGGTGACAGAGCAAGACTCCATGAAAGAGAGAGAGAGAGAGAGAGAGAGAGAAAGAAAGAAAGAAAAAGAAAGAAAGAAAGAAAGAAAGAAAGAAAGAAAGAAAGAAAGAAAGAAAGAAAGAAGGAAAGAAAGAAAGAGAGAGAAAGAGAGAAAGA
>NW_012100654.1:4834407-4843667 GCF_000951045.1 Mandrillus leucophaeus | reverse complement strand
GAGAAAGAAAGAAAGAAAGAAAGAAAGAAAGAAAGAAAGAAAGAAAGAAAGAAAGAAAGAAAGAAAGAAAGAAAGAAAGAAAAGAAAAGAGAAGAGAAAAGAAAAGAAAAGAGAAAAGAAAAAAAAGAGAAGAAAGACTGGCTGGCTTAGGATATGTGCTTTAAAAAAAACATGACTGAAAAGCAGAAGGAACACAAATCAGATATATAAGTTATCAGGCAAGGACTTTAAAATAACTATGATTAATATTTTTTCAACTTTAAGCAGTCATGCTCAACTCATGGCCTCAGATTCCTCATTCATAAAATGAGGTTTAAATGGATACTTTGGCGGTTAGTGTAGAGATTAGCCCTTTCAAACTCAGCTCCTAATTTGACTGGTGTCCAATGCTGGCCACCCCTCCTTTGGAATCTCGAAAGGCTTTGGAAAGGGACCCTAAGACAGTAACCTGTTTCCTTACTCTGCTTCTCCGTGCACCCTTTCTCCGCTCTCCTGCCCCTAGCTCTTCCCACTTCTGGTTTGTTCTCACTATTTGTCTTCTCCCTTTCTCCACTTTGAAATTTCGTTTCCATCTCAACAGAGCAGTCACATTTTTCCCGTCTATTCCCAAGGTTACAGGAGAACTGAGTGGAGTGTTTGGCCTTTCAGAAGTGGTCTGAGAGCTCACAGTTTGCATATGTCTACATCTTTGAAAACAGTTCTGGTACTCAAACTGAGGCATCAGTAGTAAGGGATTCAAAACATCTGCCCAGGGAGGATTGTTTGAGTCCAGGAGTTCGAGGCTGTGGTGAACTATGATCATGCCACTGCACTCCAGCCCGGGTGAGGGGGAGATCCTGTCTCTTAAATTTAAAAACAAAAAACAAAAAACAACTGCCCACTGATGGGAAAGACGAAGGACTGCCTTAGGAAAATTCTAGATGCATTGGAGGCCTGATTGAAGTTGTATGGACATGAAATGCTTTCATGAAGGGCATAAAGGCAAGTTCTCAATAAACAAGGTATATTCAATACACAGAGTTATATCTTTTTTCCTCCAAAGGATAGAAAAGAATTGAGGTTGAAGGACAAAGCCACAGATATAAAGACAACAGGAGATAGGCAAGTACCACCTCAGAAATAGCAATAAAATTTTGGAAGTTGGAAAACAGATGAACAATGGAAAATGCTGAGCAGTCTAAACAGAAGCTAAGCCCACAGAAGGGAAAGTCTAAGCCAGAAGCAAGCAGATTTACCTGCAGAACGTCACAAAGGCGCAGGCATGAACAACACCAAAAACTCGTAGCCAGGAATAAGGCCTGGGACCAAAAGCAAGAGGACTGATCTGTATGAGGGACAGTGAGACATCCCCGAGTTCCTTCTCCCTCACTGTCCTCCACCCTGGCAGAAGACGAGCTTTACACTTAGCAGGAACTGAGTCAAGAGCTCATAGTAGACTCTTGCATATCAGGCCCAGCTGAGAGTGGGAATGAAGTACTGTACAGAAAGCTGATGGGTTCAGTAAAAATTTACATATTAAATTTGGGACTCTGTCTCCCTTCTCATGTTTGGTTCGGGAATGCTGACATTTAAACCCAACCCATATCCCTCCATGGTAGACAGAATGATGGCCCTCCAAAGATGTCCATGTCCTAATCCCTGGAACCTGTGACTAGGTTCCTTTACACAGCAAAAGAGACTTTGCAGGTGTGATTAAATTAAGGCTCTTGAGATGGAGAGGTTATCCTGGATTATCCAGGTAAGCCCATGCAACCACAGGGTCTTTATTAGAATTATACCCAAATACTGCACTCTAATTAGTATATTGTTTTCCACAGGGGTATAGGTCAGCAATTCTGAAATTATTTTATGTATACGCTAGAACTGAACAAATAGGCAAATACATTGCAAATAATAAGAACCAGGATTCTTCCTCAGCGTTTGAGAAAGGAGTTATAATAAGGAAAGGGGAAAAGCTAAATAAGTCCTGTGGTATTTGATTTTTAAAATTTTATTTATTTATTTATTTATTTATTTATTTATTTTATTTATTTATTTTTTTTTTGAGGCGGAGTTTCACTCTTGTTGCCCAGGCAGGAGTGCAATGGTGTGATCTCATCTCACTGCAACCTCTGCCTCCCAGGTTCAAGCGATTCTCCTGCTTCAGCCTCCTGAGTAGCTGGAATTATAGACACCCAACACTGTGCCCGGCTCATTTTTGTATTTTTAGTACAGAAGGGATTTTATCATGTTGGTCAGGCTGGTCTCAAACTCCTGACCTCAAGTGATCCACCCGCCTCGGCCTCCCAAAGAGCTGGGATTACAGGCATGAGCCACCATGCCCGGCCGTGGTATTTGATTTTAATCAGAGGAAAAAATATATATATATGTGTGTGTGTGTGTATATACATATACATATACACACACACACACACATACATACACACACATATATATACACGCATGCACATACACACACATACCCATACACACACATATATAATGACACACACATAAATGTATGTATATGCACACACATACAAATGAGTAGATAAAGATGTGTGCACATGTGTGTGAGTACACATATTATTTTGTAGCCCTTTCCATTGAGTGGGCCTAGAAGCAATGACATCTAGTAACAAGAGACACAGCACCCAAATCTTGGGTCTTAAATACCATTCTCCAATAAAAGGAGTGGGGACTCCTTGGAGAAATAGTTGATTCCAGCGAGGAGGCAAGGAAACTTCAAGATAAACCTGGAACATCTGACTCTACTTGTGTAGAGTCAGAAAGTTAGGAAGTGCTTATAAAATGATGGAGGTGTGTTGAAAGGACACAGGCATCAGGTGAAGGAGCTCCCAATGGCCAAATCCAGGACATTTGAGTAACAAAATAAAGAGTAATGAATTGTAATCCACAGAGTAAAATAAATATCCATGAGTCATATTAACATAAAATAAGTGATTAACTACATGAAGAGGAGAGAACAGCTCTTCCTTACAGTAGAATTGCAAATAATAAATGTACAAGAAATTATTTTTTAAATTACCATTTGGCCAATACCACAATTAATCATTGTTGTGGGCAAGAACCGTCAATGGATGCTAAAATTCATGAATGCAAGTACAGCGAGAAACAAGACTCCTCACAAGACACTAACTAATTACAAAGGGAAAAAAATGGTAACTTTACAGTGGAGAAACCTGGCAGACATCCTAAGTGATCAAAATTAACATCACCAGTAATGAAATGTAGCTCCTGATAGGATGCACTTAAGCACAACATCACTTTTGTGCTATCCTTACAAAAATGTGTAATACTAACATAAGAGGAGATCACACAAACCTAAACTGAGGGACATTCTACCATTTAACAGCTCAGTATTCTTCAAAAACATCAAGGTTGTGAACAACAAAGGAATGAACCCAGATTGTACGAGACTGAGTAGAAATGACAACTAAACGCAATGCAGGATCCTGCATGAGATCCTGGAGCAGAAAAGAGACATTTTCAGGATAACTGGCAAAATTCTGATAAGGTTTAGAGACTACTTAATAGTGATATACCATGTTAATTTCCTGATTTTGGTGATTATACTATGTTATGTAAAATGGCAAAATTAGGGGAACTGTAAATGATATAAGAGAATTCATTATACTAATTTTACAACTTTTAAGTCTGAAATTATTTTAAAATAATGTTTTAATCAAGTAGTAATTATTGCTCTACTGATTTTTGTTAATCAAAGATATATATAACTCTTAGAGTTTAACAGTCAAAATGCTCCTATATTGCATTACCACACTGAGTTTATGTGAATTCAGCCTAAAGCAACAAAATTTGATGTTTTAACCTATGTAATTGTATTAAAATAGGTGTTTTCTATTGAAATAATAAAAATAGCTCATAGATTTCATTACCATCTTTGAAGACTTTTAGGAGGATGAGGTTCCCAGATGTGTACGTCACATAGATGGAATCTAATATAGCTTTGATTATTTGTTTCCTCTTTTCTTTTCTTTAGGTTAAACCACAGCTTGAAGAAAAAACAAATCAGAGTTACGAAAAATTGGAAGCTGTGGAGTATAAAACTCAAGTCGTTGCTGGAATAAATTACTACATTAAGGTTAGAGTTCAGCACTTACTTTAGCGCCAAAAGATCTATTTCTCATTTTATGTAAAATGTTCCCTGATTTCCCTACCATATAATTCCTTCCTTACAGTTGTCCTAAATTAAGATGCCCAGCATGATTCCTTCCAAGTGGTAGACTCTCAAATTTGGTAAATGATGTGATGCCATTTTTTTTCTTGTGAATTCAGAAAGCTTTATTACATTGATTCTTGATTTCTGGAAATTGTATAGAAAAAGATTTCAGAACAGTTCAGGGCATGCTGGATTTGTGGCTGTGCTGCTTCTTAGCTAAGGAGGGAGGATCACGTCTCATCTGCCTGAAGGCATGGGGCTGGACCACATGGTATCTTGAAGCCGATTCCACCTCAAAGCTGTATGATTCTATATGTTTAAATTAAATAAATTAAAGTAACGACTCAAATCATTAGCTGGGAAAATAATTTAAACCTTTTTTGTCCTTTAAATAAGCATTTTGATTAATATAATGTAAATATTATTTTGTAATTGAAATTAGTAGATTTAACTTATGGCACTCTAGGTATAGTTTAAAGCAGTGGAGTAGTTAAAATAGTTTAAAAGTTGATTTTATAGCTCTGTCAGAAAATTACACGATACATTGATCCAGTTCTAACTGAAGTTACCAAGATGAAACCAACTGAACAAGTCAACCATGAATATTTAAGAGCCATTTTTGTCCTTATGTATTAAGAAGATGATAATTCTGATTTTAAAAATAAAAACAAATATTAAAGTATGTTTACTTAATCTTTACTTAACCATTCGACCAGGGCACAGTGTGGCTTATTTCTCTTTAACAAACAATTCAATTAAAATATAAACATTTTAAAAGACGTTTTCAGCAAAAAATAAACATAAGAAAGTGGAGCTAGTCAGCTTAGCATAAGAAAGTTTCAGTACCGAGCTATGTATATGGATCAGCCCTGTTCTGCCAAATGTGAGCTCCTAGTAAAGACCAGGTCCCGGGGAGACACATGTCACAGAGGACCCTGCTGTATCCTCAGAAAACAATGGCACCATTTCCTCCATTTTCAATCTGATTTCTTCATGGCTGGAAAAGAATGTTTTCCAGTTAAAAATGATTATGTGCAAAGATAGGAAGCATTCCATCAACATTAGAATATTTATTTTAATAATTTATGATTAATTCAAATGCATACATTTCACGTTACCACATATTACATTTCACATATTACCGCATATTACCAGCTCACATGTCTCTTCAACAGTTCATCAGATAATTATCTTGAAAATTTCTTCTCTTGACCACCCTTTTGCCCTCTCTTAATCAGTCTCTCTCTCTCTCTCTCTCTCCTTCTCTCTGTCTCTGTCTCTTTCTCTCTCTGTCTCTCTCATCTTTTCTTCCTTCTGCTATCGAATTTTTCCTACTGGATCTCAGCCACTGATCCCAGTTCCCTTTTACTTCCTGGTAGTCTGGCTGTTGATCCCTTTGCTCTGAGCCACTCTAGATTTAAGGTCTTGCCAGTGACGAGACCTTCTCTATGTATTTCAGGTACCTATCAAGAGGCAGGTGGTAGAATGGAAGGACCACAGGCTTAGGTGTCAGAGTGTCCTGGGTTTGAACCCTTGAAGCTCCTCCTCCTCTCTGAGCCTTCATTCCCTTATCTGCACAATGAGGGTAATAATCTGCTTCGCAGGGTGTTGTGAGGAATAAATAAGCTGGAAATTTATTGAGCACTTACAATTCACCATGCACTATTCTAAGAACAGGGCTTATATTATCTCATTTAATCCTCACAATAAATCTATGAGATAAGTACAATCACTTCTCTTGGGTTACCAATGAAAAAATTGAGCTCCAGGGTGGTGAAGAGACTAAAAAGGTCATACAACTATAAGATCTGAGTCAGGATTTGAGCCCAGATAGACTGAGCTTAACTACTGGCTGTGCTGCCTCTAATATAAAGCACAAAATAAGAGCTTTTAAAAGGTTACACTGGCCTGGTGTGGTGGCTCACGTCTGTAATCCCAACACTTTGGGAGACCAAGGCAGGAGTATAGCTTGAAGCCAGGAGTTTGAGATCAGCCTGGGCAACATAGCGAGACCTTGTCTCTACAAAGAAAATGTTTTAATTACCTAGGCATGGTGATGCACATCAGTAGTCCTAGCTACTTGGGAAGATGAGGTAGAAGGATCACTTGAGCCAAGGAGTTTGACATTGCAGTGAGCTGAGATCGCACCACTGCACTGCAGCCCAGGCAACAGAGCGAGGCCTCATTCCCCCATCAGTACCCTCCAAAGAGGTTACATTGTAGAGTGAAAAGAATGTAGATGCTAGAGCCTAACAGATCTTGGTTTGAATATTGGCTGTGCCACTTATTAGCTGAGAAATTTATGGACAATCACTTAATCTCTCTTACTCTGCTTCCACATCTGTAAAATTTCATTGCTCCACCTTTCTTCAGGCCTATAATATAAGTTAATATAATCATTTATATAAAATGTTCATCATAGTGTCTGGCTAACAGTAAACATTTGATATATGGCATTTGTTAAAATTAGGATAGGAAGTGACATCAGAAGCACAATAAATATTTTTATAAGACAAAGCATTTATTGTCTCAAGCAAGAACCAAAGTAAAAATTCTTACCATAATTTTCCAGGTCTCAGATTCATGTCCAAACTACTGCTTCTGCTTCAACCTTCATACCAATGACTTCCTAGCAAAACCCCTTAGCTTTTTTTTTTTTCTTTTTTGAGACAGAGTTTCACTCTGTCGCTCAGGCTGGAGTGCAGTGGCACAATCTCGGCTCTCTGCAACCTCCATCTCCCAGATTCAAGCGATTCTCCTGCTTCAGCCTCCCAGGTAGCTGGGATTACAGGTGTGCACCACCATGCCCAGCTAATTTTGTATTTTTAGTTTTCACCATGTTGGCCAGGTTTGTCTCAAACTCCTGACCTCAGGTGATCCACCTGCCTCGGCCTCCCAAAGTGCTGGAATTATAGGCGTGAGCCACAGTGCCCGACCCCTTCACTCTAGAAGGGAGGGTGTCCGCCCCCTGGGCTCTGCTCAATCTTACTAGTGGGCGTTTATAAAGTAGGTTCTGATATAGGTATATGAACCCTGCATCCCAAATTTTCTAGGGCAATTCTGATTTTCTTTTCCCTTATCAGACTGTATGGCAAATAAAGTGTTCCAAGTTGGGAGTCAGAAAACAGCATCACCAAAAATATAGGCTGTCACTGGTTTTCTTGCTCCATGCATCTTTGAAAATAAAATGCTGTCCTTTGTGCCCAGATTATACTAAAAATAATAACAAAATAAACCTAGGACCTATGCCTCTTGCCATGCCATTAGTCTACAATTTTTTTTTTTTTTTTTTTTTTTAAGGCAGAGTCTTGCTGTATCACTCAGGCTGGAGTGTAGCAGCACAATCTCGGGTCACTGCAACCTTCTCCTCCTGGGTTCAAGTGATTTTCCTGCCTCAGTCTCCCGAGTAGCTGGGATTACAGGCATGCACCACCATGCCTGGCTAATTTTTTGTATTTTTAGTAGAGACAGGGTTTCGCCATGCTGGCCAGGCTGGTCTGGAACTCCTGACCTCGTGATCCACCTGCCTCAGCCTCCCAAAGTACTAGGATTACAGGTGGGAGCCACGGCGCCCAGCCTACTCTACTCTTTCTCTCCTAAAATAAGGTGGTGGATTTATGAATACAAAGAGTCTAAGAATGGGTGGACTAGGTCTAGCAATGCTATTCCTCAGCAGCTTTTTGGACAGAAGTCTTTATAGATCTGTAGCTCTCTCACTTGATGTAGACCCATTTGAATAAATCTCCTTTTGCTTTCTCTTTTTTTAAATACTTTTCAGGTACGAGCAGGTGATAATCATTATATGCACTTGAAAGTATTCAAAAGTCTTCCCGGACAAAATGAGGACTTGGTACTTACTGGATACCAGGCTGACAAAAACAAGGACGATGAGCTGACGGGTTTTTAGCAGCATGTTCCCAAAGTGTTCTGATTCCTTCCACTGGCTACTGAGTCATGATCCTTGCTGATAAATAAAACCATCAATAAAGAAGCATTCTTTTCCAAAGAAATTATTTCTTCAATTATTTCTCATTTATTGTATTAAGTAGAAATTACCTTTTCTTTCTCAAAATCAGTGCTACTGCTTTAGAGTATAAATTCCATATAAATTGATGGCAATTGGAAATCTTATAAAAACTAGTTAAGCCTAATGCAATTGGCTAAAGGATAGTACCACACTCACCCCCACCATAGGCAGGCCGGATCATGGACTATCAGTTCGTCAGCCTCCTTGTTCCCTGTGGCTGCTGATAACCCAGTATTCCATCTCTACCCTCATATTTTAAAATTAAATCAAGTATTTTACAAAGTGTGTGTATGTGTGTGTGTGTGTATATATATATATATTTTTTTTGAGATGGAGTCTTGTTCTGTCACCCAGGCTGGAGTGCAATGGCACAATCTTGGCTCACTGCAACCTCTGCCTCCTGGGTTCAAGCGATTCTCCCGTCTTAGCCTCCCAAGTAGCTGGGATTACAGGTGCTCACCACTGCACCTGGCTAATTTTTGTATTTTTAGTAGAGACAGGGTTTTGCCATGTTGGCCAGGCTGGTTTCGAACTCCTGACCCTAGGTGATCTGCCCACCTCAGCCTCCCAAAGTGCTGGGATTACGGCGTGAGCCACCATGCCTGGCCTATATTTTTATTCTGAAACAAACTTAAACATAGAGAAAAGTTGCAAAAAAAAAAACAAAAAAACTTTTTTTTCCTGGACATTTGAGACTTAAGTTACTTACCATGATGCCCCATCACCAACAAATACTTCAGTGTGCATTTCCTCCAAACGAGGATCTTCTCCTGCAAAACTGAAATACAGCCATCAAAATCAGGAAATTGGCAGGTCATAGTGGCTCATGCCTGTAATCCCAGCACTTTGGTAGGCCAAGGCAGCAGGATTGCTTGAGGACAGGAATTCAAGACAAACCTGGGCAACATAGCGAGACCATGCCTCTACAAAAAAAAAAAAAAAAACAATTTAGCCATGTGGGAGGTTGGGTGTTTTCAAACATTAAAGACATTTTGAGTAAATAAATTTGCGTGATATAAACCATCCCCTCAAAAAAAAAAAAAAATTAGC
>NW_012100654.1:4831069-4834357 GCF_000951045.1 Mandrillus leucophaeus | reverse complement strand
AAAAAAAAAAAAAAAAAAAATTAAAATTTAGCTGGGCATGGTGGTACACACCTGTAGTGCTAGCTACTTGGGAGGCTGAAGTGGGGGGATGGCTTGAACCCAGGAACTCGAGGCTACAGTGAGCTATGCTCATGCCACTGCACTCCAGCCTGGGTGATGGAGAGAGACCACATCTCTAAAAAAATAAAAATTAAAAATTAAATTAAGCAATTAGGAAATTAACACTGATACACTGGTAGCATCTAATCCCCAGACACCATTCAAATTACCCTACTTGTCCCAATAATGTCATTTATGACAAAAAGATCCAAGCCAGGTGAGGTGGCAAGCACCTGTAGTCCTAGCTACTCAGGTGGCAGAGGCAGGAGGATCTCTAGAGGCCAGAAGTTCAAGGCCATGGTGTGCAATGATCATGCCTGTGAATAGCTACTGCTGGGCAACATAGCAAGACCCCATATCCAAAAACAGATCCAATCCAAAATCATGTGCTCTATTTAATTGCCATTTTCCTCTTATTTAATACCTTTATTGAGACATAAATTGAAACATACAACTTACTCATTTAAACTGTACAGGTGAATAGTTTTATACCACATTCACAAATGCATGTAAACCTCACACAATTTTAGAAGATTTTCATCACCTCAAAAAGAAGTCTCATACCTGTTAGCTATCACTTCTCCAGCCTCCTCCACACATACTTCAACCCCTAAGCAACAACTAATTTACTTTCTGTCTAGATTTGCCTGGTCTGGACATCGATATATGTGGAATTATATAATATGTGGTCTTTTGTAACTGGCTTCCTTCACTTAGCATAGTTTTCAAAATTCATCAATGTTGTAGCATGTGTCAGTATTTTATTTCTTTTTATGCACAAATATTTCATTTTATCAATATATCACACGTTGTTTGTTAACTAATCAGTTGATAGATATTTAAGTTGCTTTCACCTTTTGACTATCAGGAACACTGCTACTATAAATATTTGTGTACAAGGTTTTGTGTGTATATATGTTTTCATTTCTCTTGGGTATATACCTAGGAGTAGAATTTGCTGGTTCATATGGTAACTAACTCTATGTTTAATTGTTTGAGAAACTTACAGACTATTTTCTGAAGAGGCCACAGCATTTTACATTCCCACCAACAGTGGATGAGAGTTCCATTTTCTCCATATCCTCATCCACACTTGTTATTATCTGAGTTTTTTTAAGGTTAGCCAACCTGGTGGATGTGAAATAATAGCTCATTGTGGCTTTGATTTGTATTTCCCTGATAACTAATGCTGTTGAACATCTTTTCATGAGATGATTAGCCATTTGTATTAGGTTGGTGCAAAAGTTAGTGTAGTTTTTGTCATTTAAAAATAATAACAAAAACTACAATTACCTGTCTTAGTCCATTTTCTGTTGCTTATAACAGAATATCTGAAACTGGTAATTTACAAAGAAAATGAATTTATTTATTACAGTTATGGAGGCTGAGAAGTCCAAAGTTCAGGGCCAGGCACAGTGGCACATGTCTGTAATCTCAGTATTTTGGGAGGCCGAGGCAGGTGGATCACCTGAGGTCAGGAGTTTGAGACCAACCTAACATGGTGAAACTCCGTCTCTTTACTAAATACAAAAAAAAAAAAAAATAGACAGGAGTGGTGGCACATGCCTGTAATCCCAGCTACTTGGGAGGCGGAGGCAGGAGAATCACTTGAACCCGGGAGGCAGAGGTTGCAGTGAGCTGAGATCGTGCCATTGCACTCCAGCCTGGGCAACAAGTGTGAAACCCTGTCTCAAAAAAAAAAAAAGTTTGATACTGCTAAAGGCTATACTATACTAGACATGGGATTGCCACCATGTCTGGCCTGTCTATAGTTTTCTTATGACACCTTTGTCTGGTTTTGGTAGAATTGGTGAATTGTTATTAATTCTTCTTTAAACTTTTTTTTTTTTTTTTTTTTTTTTTTTAGAAATGGTCTCACTCTGTTGCCCAGGCTGGAGTGCAGTGCCCAATCTCAGCTCACTGAAACCTCCGTCTCCTGGGTTCAAGTGATTTTCCTGCCTCAACCTCTCAAGTAGCTGGGATTACAGGCACCCACTACCACCCTGGGCTAACTTTTATATTTTTTCAGTAGAGACAGGGTTTCACCATGTTGGCCAGTCTGGTCTCAAACTCCTGACCTCAAGTGATCCACCTGCCTTGGCTCCCCAAAATGCTGGTATTACAGGTGTGAGCCATTGTGTACAGCCTTCTTTAAACC
Organism: Mandrillus leucophaeus; assembly: GCF_000951045.1. Lineage (NCBI taxonomy): Eukaryota > Metazoa > Chordata > Mammalia > Primates > Cercopithecidae > Mandrillus > Mandrillus leucophaeus. Next base: position 4,832,100 of record NW_012100654.1, on the reverse strand, counting down.
TTTAGTACAATTCAGCAGTAAAGCCATCTGGGCCTGGGCTCTTCTCTGTGGGTAGTTTTTTAAATTACTAATTCAATATCCAAACTTATTATAGGTCTATTTAGGTTGACTGTTTCTTCTTGAGTCAGTTTTGGGAGTATGTGTTATTCTAGGAATTTGTTCATTTTATCTATGTTATCTATTATTGGCATACAATTGTTCATAGTATTCCTTTATAATCCTTTCATTTCTGTAAGGTCAGTATTAATGTCTCCCCTTTCACTTCTGATTCTAGTAATTTGAGTATTCTCTCTTTTTGCTCTTAGTCTACCTGTAGGTTTGTCAACTTTGTTCATCTTTTCAAAAAAACAACTTTTGTTTCAATGATTCAATGTAGTGTTTTTCTATTCTCTATTTTATTTATTTCTACTCTAATGTTTATTATTTCTTTCCCTTTGCTTGCCTTGGGTTGACTTTGATCTTCTATTTTCTGTGTCTTAAGGTAAAAGGTTAGGTTATTGATTTGATATCATCTTTTTTGGCATAAGTGTTGACAGCTATAAATTTCCCTCTAAGCATTGCTTTAGCTCATTCCATAAGTTTTGGTATGTTGTTTATTTTCATTCATGTCAAAGTACTTTCTAATTTTCCTTTTGATTTTTCCTTGATTTCTTTCTTGATTTCTTCTTTGACCCATTGATTATTTAGGAGTATGTTAATTTCTATGTATTTGTAAAGTCTTCCATCCTTGCTCCTGTCCCCCATCCTTGTGACTCCCACCTCCACCCTCCTCACCCCATCACCTGCCCCCCCATGCTCAGTCATTTACATCCTGTCCTAGACCACTGCCACTATCCCTTTACCTAAGTACCTGCCCTCTCCACACCAGCTATGCTCCACCATGGTGGGTGGGCACCTGCCCATGGAGAAGCCAACTCCAACATCTAGTTTCGGACCATCCAAAACCAATATCTGGGCCGGGCGTGGTGGCTCAAGCCTGTAATCCCAGCACTTTGGGAGGCCGAGACGGGTGGATCACGAGGTCAGGAGAT
>NW_012100654.1:4789736-4830810 GCF_000951045.1 Mandrillus leucophaeus | reverse complement strand
CCTACTTAATGGATTTGGGGCTGAATTGTTAAGGAAGGAGAGAGGAAGAAGGAGTGGAGGGGAGAGTAAAGGAAAAGGAGAGAATGAGAGAGGCAAAGTGAAGAGAAAACTTGTTTTAAACATGCTCGGGTTGGGCTGGGCACAGTGGCTCACCCCTGTAATCCCAGGACTTTGGGAGGCTTAGGTGGGTGGATCACGAGGTCAAGAAATAGAGACCATCATGGCCAACATGGCGAAACCCTGTCTCTATTAAAAATACAAAAGTTAACTGGGCATCGTAGCGTGTGCCTGTAGTCCCAGCTACTGGGGAGGCTGAGGCAGAAGAATCGCTTGAACCCAGGAGGCAGAGATTGCAGTGAGCCAAGATCGCGCCACTGCACTCCAGTCTGGCTACAGAGGGAGAATCCGTCTCAAAAAAAAAAAAAATTGCCCAAGTCGGGTGGTGGTGGCATGCACCTGTAGCTACTTGGGAGGCTGAGGCAGGAGGATTGCTTGAGCACAGGAGTTCGAGGTTGCAGTGAGCTATGATTGCACTACTGCACTCCAGCCTGAGTGAGAGAGCAAGATCCTGTTTCTTAAGAGAAAAAAAAAAAGATGTTCTAAAGCGAGCTTGTCCAACCCACGACACGACCCACAGGCACCCAGGATGGCTTTGAATGCAGCCCAACACAAATTCGTAAACTTTCTTAAAACATGAGTTGTTTTGTTTTTTTTTTCCTCATCAGCCATCATTAGAATTAGTGCATTTTATGTGCGGCCCAAGACAATTCTTCTACCAATGTGGCCAGGGAAGCCAAAAGATTGCACACCCCTGCTCTAAAGTCTCCCTCTGGGCTCTGCACTCTGTCCATCACCCCATTAGTGCCACTTGACAATCCTCTGTCCCAAATAATAATAACAGCTAATATATATTAAATGCTTACCGTAGTCTAGGTAGTGTTCCAAAGACTTTATAAACAAAACTTATTTAACTTTTTTAACAATCTCATGAGGTAAATATTATTGCTATCCCCTCTTTACAGAAGACTGAGTGTAGAAAGATGAAGTTACTTGCGCAAGGCCGCATGACCAGTTAGTAGAGAAGTGAGGATGTGATCCAGGCTGTTTGCCTCCAGGGCCAATGCTCTTTCTTAACCCCTACACTTTACTAACATATGCTCAGAATTCCTTCCCTCAGCTATTCTGACCCCTTGAAGCAGATACGTAAGGGAGAGTTGAAACACTGGTTGTTTTTAAATAGCCATTACTAACTCTTACTGCCTCAGAATGGAGAAGCTATCCTATCCATCTGCCTTCAGCTCCTAGCACATAAACAGTCAATAAGTGAACTAAAAGATCTCCACTGGCTGACTAGTATTAGTACTCTGGAGCTCTTAGGTAACAAGAACAACTAGAGACAACTCTACTGGCTCAGTAATAAGAATTCTTTTCTGAGCAATGCAAAAACACAGACACACACACATTGGTAGCTCTTTACACAAAGCAGTTGATCAAAGATACATGAAACTCCATAATTAGGGTGATTAGATTTACTTTAACCTGATTTTGGGGTGGAAAGTCTAAATACATCACACATTTAAAAATTAATCTAATAAGCGACATACAAAACCTATGCAAAGAGAATGACACTCATGCACTGCCATAATGATGTTTTTGTCAATGACAGACCACATATACAACGAGGTCCCATAAAATTATAATGCAGCTGAAAAATTCCTATCACCTAGTGACATCGTAGCCATAGTAAAAATTTAATGCAATGCATTACTCACATGTTTTTGGTGATGCTGGTGTAAACAAACCTACCTTGCCACCAGTCATATAAAAATATAGTGCGTACAATTATGTGTAGTACATAACACTTGATAATGATAATAAACAACTATGTGATTGGCTTATGTATTTACTGTACTACACTTTTTATCATTATTTTAGAATGTACTCCTTGCACTTTTTTTTTTGAGTTAACTGTAAAACAGACTCTGGCAAATCCTTCAGGGGGTATTCTAGAAGAAGGCATTGTTATCGTAGGAGATAACTCTATGTGTGTTATTGTTTCTGAAGACCTCCCAGTGGGATAAGATGTGGAGGTTGAAAATAGTAATATTCAGCCAGGTGTGGTGGCTCACGCCTGTAATCCTAGCATTTTGGGAGGTCGAGGAGGGTGGATCAGTTGAGGTCGGGAGTTCGAGGCCAGCCTGACCAACATGGAGAAACCCTGTCACTACTAAAAATACAAAAATTAGCTTAGCATGGTGGACCTTGCCTGTAATCCCAGCTACTCAGGAGGCTGAGGCAGGAGAATCGCTTGAACCTGGGAGGCTGAGGTTGTGGTGAGCCAAGATTGTGCCATTGCACTCCGGCCTGGGCAACAAGAGCAAAACTCCGCCTCAAAAAAAAAAAAAAGAAAAAAGAAACAAATAGTAATATTGGTCATCCTGACCCTGTGTAGGCCTAGGCTAATCTCTGTGTTTGTATCTTCATTTTTAATAAAAAATCTTAAAAAGTAAAAAAATTAAAAATTAAAAATAGAAAAAATCTTCTAGAATAAGGATATAAAGGAAAAATATTTTTGTACAGCTGTGCAATGTTTCTGTTTTAAGCTAAATGTTATTATAAGAGTCAAAAAATTTTTTAAATTTAAAAGTTTATAAAGTAAAATATTACAGTAAGCTGAGGCTAATTTATTGCTGAAGAAAGAAAAATTTTAAAATAAATGTAGTATAGCCTAAGTGTACAGTGTTTATAAAGTCTACAGGAGAGCACAGTGAGTCTCAGGCCTTCACATTCACTCACCACTCACTCACTGACTCACCCAGAGCAGCCTGTAGTCCTGCAAGCTCCATTTATCACACCATTTAAAAACCTTTCATACTGATTCTTACTGTACCTTTCTATATGTTTTTTATTTTCTTTTTTTATTTTTTTAGGAGACACAGTTTCACTCTATTACTCAGGCTGGAGTGCAGTGGCATGATCGTAGCTCACTGCAACCTCAAACTCCTGGGTGCAAGAGATCCTTCTGCTTCAGCCTTCTGAGTACCTTGGACTACAGGCACATGCCACCATGCCTGGCAGATTTTCTTCTTTCTTTCTTTTTCTTTTCCTTTCTTTTTTTTGCAGAGATAGGGTCTTGCTATATTGCCCAGGTTGGTCTTGAACTCCTGGGCTCAAGTGATCCTCCTGCTTTGGTATCCCAGAGTGCCTGTTCTATGTTTACATAGATACACAAATACTCACCATTGTGTTATGATTGCCTACTGTCCTGTATTCAGTATGGTAACATGCTATACAGGTTAGCAGCCTAGGAGCAACAGGCTATACCATACAGACTAGGTATGTAGTAGGCTGTACAATCTAGGTTTGTGTAAGTATAGTCTATGATGTCTGCACACTGACAACATTGTCTAATGGCATATTTCTCAGAAGGTGTCCCCATTGTTCAGTAACATGTGACTCTACAATAATTCACTGTCCAAAATAAAAGACTTGAACAAATAGATAAACATATCCTGTTGCTGGTAAAGAGAACATAACAATAAATAAAAATAAATACGAAAAAATATCAAGTAACGTGTGCAGTGATTCTTGATCTTGCCTGCATATTAGAGTCTCTTAATTTATAAATTAACACCAAAATATCCAAGGTGGGGTACCACTGCAGATCGATTAAAAAATAATCTCTGGAAAATAGTCCAGGTGATTCTGATGTCAGCCAGGGTTGAGTGCTAGTGTGATATAAAGAGAAAAGGTTTAATGGAAATACTAGCTCTAATTGAATTAAAAATATATCTTAAAGTATAAAATGTATTACAAAATATTCCACTGAGCCAGGCCAGGCGTGATGGCTCAGACCTGTAATCCCAGCACTTTGGGAGGCCAAGGTGGGCGGATCACTTGAGGTCAGGAGTTAGAGACCAGCCTGGACAATATGGTGAAACCCCATCCTACTAAAAGTACAAAAGTTAGATGGGTGTGGTGGCACATGCCTGTAATCCCAGCTACTCAGGAGGCTGAGGCAGGAACCTCCCCTGAACCCAGGAGGCAGAGGTTGGAGTGAGCTAAGATTGTGCCACTGCACTCCAGCCTGGGTGACAGAGCAAGGTTTTCCCCCCAAAGGAAAAAAAAAAAAATGTCAGCCAAATTTGTTTAAGCCAGATAGAATAAAAGCAATGTGAAAAAATATTTTTATTTACTAAATGCTGTTGAAATACTGCATTTTATTTTGGAATATAATCAACAATTTGGATACAAATTTCATATATACCATAATGAATTACAAATTGGTTAAAAAGTGAAAAATTGGAATAATTTAAAATCAACTTTAATGCAGATTTTTTTTTTTTTAAAAAAGCTTATTTTAAAGGATTAGGAGGTGGTGTTTGAATTAGCTTTATTCTCCAAGAATTGTTGGGATTCTCAGAGAAATGAGAAAAAGATAGACCTGCAACTGGATAAACTGCTGATGGAAAGAGTGTTTGGAAGTTTCTTGGCCATTAACAGCTGTTAAAGGAACAAGTTTCCCCTAAAAAAAAAAAACGGTCTTCCCTCAGCAGTACTCTTGCAACCAAAGGAAAAAATTACATCTCCGAAATATCTTCCCCACCAAATTTGAAATGGAATCTGGAAGCAAGAATTTGTACTCTATTGCAAATATTATTTTGCCTGACCCCAAAGGGAGAGACAGAGAATGTACTCTTGCCTTGCAGAGTTGAGAGACTCAACCCCTACTCTAGCAGGCACTCCTAGAATTTTCTGCCACAGACTGTGTTTTTGCAGAGTGTGTGGCCACTGGTATTGGGCCAAGTCAAGATTCAGAGGGTATGACCGTGCCCAGGGCTGTGGGCAGGGCTTATTCTGTTCTTTCTGGGAAACAGATTTCCTCCCCTACCTGAGGGAGAGAATCAATCATTATCTGTCTAGTTTCTCATTTGGAGAGTTCCAGAGACTCATCCTGGGCCCTGGAGGCTCAGAGGCTTACCTTGTTGGACTTGAAGTTCAGACGCAGTGACGAGTTTCACCCAAGGAGCTATCCAAGCCCATCCCTGCTGCTCTAAACAATATGAGAAGTATTTCATGAGAAAAATAATGTGCTAACGTCGGTGGATTATTTAACAGGGAGATACTGCTTGAATACTGGCTTACTGGGAATGTTTTAGATAGGCTCTTTTGGTTCAAGAGAATTTATTTTATGTCACAGGGATTCTTTATAAAGATGCATTTGCTTAGAAATCTAGAAAATGCCAAACAGCCAGGCTTCATAGAGGAAAGGGGCCCACACAGAACTGGGTCTCACAGTCAGAATCAGAATCCAGGCAGCTCTAAGAACCTGAGGAGCTGTGGTAATGGGTTTTTGTTCTAGGGCTCCATCATTAATGGGTCTCAGCTGTTCCCCAAGCAGCTGTCTGTACTTCTCTTTGTGTCTACTTTTCTGCCAGCTTCAACTGGCGTTCTTTCTTCTACTCTATATAACTCCTCTCTACCTCACGGTGTACATCCTTACAGCTTCTGCTTTCTCAGAACATTGAGCTTCCATGGCCCCTGTTGTGCCTCATCACCCCTCTCCTTCAGGCCTCACTTCCTGCTCACTACATAATTCTCTCAGTATTTCTCAGTTCAAAGCTGTGAAAAATTTGATTGCCCAGATCCTCTTTTTGCCCCAAGACATGTCACAGGACACTGGCCAACTTAAGGTTTAGCAGTTCTTGGGTGAGCTGCCCAACCTTAGTCTAATCAACCTAGTGTAAAATGGGTCATCTAGGGGTGCTGTTTCAGTAGGAGCTGTGGGTCAGTCTTAGAAAGGGCTCTGATGCGGCAGGCATCTAATCCACCTGACAAATGGATGACTGGATGGATAGGTAGATAAAAAGCAGAAAGGCAGATTAGATAGATAGATAGATAGATAGATAGACAGACAGATGGATAGATAGACAGATGGATAGATAGACAGATAGATAGATAGAGTTAGACAGCCAGATAGAAATACATAGACTGACCAGCATATTTGTCCTTACAGAAGTAGGAAGAGATTAATTAGGGGAAGAAATTTAGTGTGGGTTGAACAATTGAGCAAGGTGGGAACGGCATTCACATGTTGAAATATTTTATTTTATTTTAATTATTATTATTTTTGAGATGGGGGTCTCACTCTATTGCCCAGGCTAGAGTTCAGTGGTGTGATCATGCCTCACTGCAACCTCTGCCTCCTGGGCTCAAGTGATCCTCCCACCTCAGCCTCCAGAGTAGCTGGGACCACAGGCACACACCACCACACCTGGCTAATTTTTTTGTATTGTTGGTAGAGATGGGGCTTCACCATGTTGCCCAGGCTGGTCTTAAACTCCTGAGCTCAAGCAACCTGCCTGCACTGGCCTCCCAAAGTGTTGGGATTATAGTTGTGAGCCACCGCACCTAGCCAACATGTTGCAATATGTTAGAGATCTGACCCCTACCCTTAGGAACCAAGTAATGGACAGGTCCTGGTTGGGCTAGCTATTAATGCTAAGTTTCATTTTAGAGAAATAAGAGATTTCTCCCAAATTCTTCCACACGATTCTGGCTATTTCTTCATGTAGGGCTTAGTATTCTCCAGAATTTTCCTATAGAATCTGCCAAGGTTCTTCTCCCAAATGAGGCAGTCATGGAAAGTACTTAGAATGGAGCCTAATTTGTGGTAAGCACTTGGCAAATGAGCAATTATTATTATAATCTTCATTAATTTAACAAATATATGAGCAGTGTATCACTTATGGGCTACATTTGACTGCATATAATAGAACCAAATAGGTTAAACCTCTATATTTGGGTTAACTACCCCTGTTACATCCCCAAATGAACAGATGACAACATCTCACATAATATCTCACCACCCTCATATAATAACAAGTTTAAAGGCAGGTAGCCCAGGGCTGGAATGACAACACACAATTCCTTCTCCTTCTTTCTGTTCAGCCGTCCTTAACATGGTTTTCGTCGTCTTTCGTCTTTGTCACCACATAGGCAAATAGCCCTAATCCTTGTCACTTCTAGCCACCCTAACCACATTCCAGGTAGAAAGAAGGAGGAAAAGAGGAGGAAGGGACAGTTAGTTCTCTTTGCACTGTAAATGTTTCTCAAAAATGCCCTAGCCTATCTCATTGGCCAGGATTGTCTGACTGATACTTGGAGCTGCAGGGGAAGCTGGGCACAATGCTACCCTAAACAAAACCAGGATTCTCTTGGTAAGGAAGAGAAAAATGGATATAGGGTAGGAAACTAGCAGTGTCTCATCCAGCTCAGACACTGAGAAGCACAGTGCCAGCCCTCAAAAACAGGTGGAGGAAAGAGAAAAGTGAGAAATTGTAACAGTGTAATAAAGATCACGATAGAGGTGTTATTGTGGATGTGCACAAAAGGGACACGTAACTTGTACTTGAGAGGTCAGGAAAGCCTTGCTGAAGGAAATGATAGCTGAGACCTGAAGCACGGGTAGGAGTTGGCCAGGGAAGTGTGAGAATGCACAGATGTTCAGAGGTGAGACTGGGTCTTTTCTTGGAGCACAAAGAAGTTTAGTGGGGAACAGAGTGCATCATAGCGAGCAGTGAGGTTGGAGGTGAGCAGGAGACAGAGGATGGAGTTCCTAAGCCACTTTAAGGAATCTGTATCTGTCTTCAAGGCACTGAGAAGCCACTGTGGGTGCAATTTTTTTTTTTTTTTTTTTTTGAGACAGAGTCTCAAATCTGTTAAAAACCTGTCACCCAGGCTAGAGTGCAGTGGTGCACTCACTGCAACCTCCGCCTTCTGGGTTTAAGCGATTCTCCTGCCTCAGCCTCCTGAGTAGCTTGGATTACAGGCGCCTGCCACCACGCCTGGCTAATTTTTGTTTTTTAAGTAGAGATGGGGTTTCACCATGTTGGCCAGACTGGTCTTGAACTCCTGACCTCAAGTGATCCGCCCATCTCGGCTTCCCAAAGTGCTGGGATTACAGGTGTGAGCCACTGTGCCTGGCCAGCCACTGGGGGCTTTTAAGCAAAAATTTTTCTTGCTGGTTTTAAAAACTGGAGTGGGAAAATCATTCAATCATAGCAATTATCTTTAAGTGCCAGTAGATTACCTATCCCTTCTTAATGCACCAGGAGATATACAAATGCACCTCAGCCAAGTCCTCTCCCCTTGGACAGGGGTGCCCCCAGCTGGCCATTGCCTTCAGAAGCTGGAAGCCATGTTTGTCTAAACCTCTTGTTAACGTTTTGAATTTCCTTCCCAACATAATTCTATGGGATAAAATTAGGCTTGTCCTGGAAATGCTACCCCAATGAGGAGGCATCACTTTCTATCTTCTTTGTTCTTCAATGTTTATGCTCAATAATAAAGATTCTTTTTTAAGGGTCAATCAAGTTCATCAAGGGTATTCTACAAGGCTAAATACACACAGAAATCATGAGTAACCTAAATTCTCTCTAATATGTTTGATTAGATCACCTAACTCTAGATAGAATGTTCATTTTTCTTGGTTTAAAAAGGGCTCACACATTTGATTAATCTCCCAGTTTACAAGATTACAAGTTTATCACTCCTGGACACTGGCACATTAGCAGGGACTACTATAGCAGCACTGGGTACATTATCACTACATTTCCCAAACTAGTATCTTCAGTGTACAACTTATTATTAAAACAGGATCTTGCTCTGCCACCATAGCTGGAAGGCAGTGGCACAATCATAGTTCACTGGAGCCTCAACTTCCTGGGCTCAAGAGATCTTCCCGTCTCAGCTTCATGAGCAGCTGAGAATACAGACAAGCACCATTTCAAAAAATTTTTTAAAAGACTGGGTCTCACCATGTTGCCCGGGCTGGTCTCGAACTCCTGGGCTCTTGATCCTCACGCCTCAGTCTCCCAAAGTACTGGGATTGCAGACATGAGCCACCACACCTAGTCCAGAGTACAACTTATAAAAGAATGACATATTAGAAAACACCCTTTTTATTACTGCACTTCCTTGGTACATTTCAGTCTTAAGTTAAAGCAACTTTTCAAAGACAAGGGCATTATATTTTCCAGGCAGCTGGAAACAGTCATTTGCAACCCACTCTCCACCGCATTCCTGATTTCCTTCTCTATTTTTTTTTCATAGAATTTTATCACATTTTAGCATACCATATAACTTACTGCTGTCTTCCTTCACCAAATATAAGCTCTTTGAAACCAGGTATTTTTGTTTTCCTGAGTGATGTAACAATAGTGGTTAATAGTGCCTAGGAAGGCATTCAAATATTTGTTAAAAGAATTTGCAAATGTATCATCATAGGTGTTTCTTCATATGGCTGTCTGTTCTGCCAAGGAAGGGCCAAACTCACCTGTGAACTTTCGCACCTTCTACTTCTTTTGTGTGTGTGTGAGTTGCTGAATCCTACCTATCTTTCAGGCAACAAAAGCGAATCAACAAATTGTTCTAAGGCAGTAATTACACACAGGACACTTTTTCAGCAGGCAACTCAACTTTCAAAAGCAATGTCATCCATCTTCCTTCATTAGTTGAGGTTTTAAATGCCATTCATCACACTAAACCTATTCATTTATACTATCACTCCACACTGCCACCATTGCACATTTTTCAAATGTTACACTGTAATGATTCAGGCACTCTACTAACATAATTGGATTAACTAGACGGTATTTTGGCCGACTTGAAATTCTGGAAAGACTGTTAATGAATCCTTTCCAAGGATCTGAATTCCCTCCTGAGCAGCAGAATCAGGGAGACCTTCGTCTTTCTGTTCTTGTATCCATCTTTTCAACTCACTTATCTACCCAAAAATTACTTATTCAACTTTATATAAGCCATTTTTCACTGCGGACCTCTAGGAAATTTTTGTTGAGACTAGACTAAAATCTCCACAAAAAGTGTATGACCTACAGTAAGTGCTCAAAAAGTTTTGTTCAAAGAATGGTGGGCACTTTATATCTTTATCACTCATCTCTAAATGCATAATCTGATGGTGGTCAATGTACACAGGCCTACCAGAGACCTAGCTGGCTAATCTAACTGGGCCAGAGCCAGGGGGCTTATTTAAATCACTATGGTGGGCAGAGTCCTAAATTGGCTCAAGATATCCCTCAGACCATGAATATGGGACTTGGTGTCTGTCGTTTTAAAAAACCTGGCAAGAGATTTGCGGATGTAATTATGATTCTCATCAGTTGACTTTGAGTTAAGCAAAAAGATGTGGTAGGCCTAATCACACAAGCCCTTTAAAATCATTTTATCTGGTTTGTAGCATAAAGGGAAGTCAGACAGATTCCAAGTATGAGAAGAACTGAATGCACCATTGCCAGCCTAAAGATGGAAGGAATCATGTGTCAAGAAATGTGGGTAGCTTCCTGGAGCTGAGAGTGGCACCTGACAGTCAGCAAGGAAATGGGGACCTCAGGCCCATGATGCAACGATCTGGCAACTCAATGAGCTTAGCAGCAGACTCTTCCCCTAGAGACTCCAGAACAATGCCCAGCCTGGCACTCAACTTGATTTCAGCTTTAAGACCCTAAACAAAAAAAAGGTCAGTCAAATCTGCCTATCTGGCCTACAGAACTGTAAAATACTGTTTGTGATAATTTGTAAAGCAGCAATAGAAAACTAATAACATAACCATTCCATACTAGAAAGTGGTTTTTTTTGCAAGGACCAAATCCTGCAATTATAACAGGTTTGTTACTAACTCATTTGCTGTCATGCAAGCTCTTCCCTGCTTTTCCCTTTCCTGAATTTCTGCTTTCCTTTTCCACGACCATGGAAATACTGTCCAGGAAAGAATTCCACCAAAAATTAGTTTTTACATCTGAAAACAAGATCAGTTAAGGTACTAAAAGAAAACTTCTTTGGACAGTGTCCAGCTTATAATACTGCCCTTTTATAATCAACCCACAAAGATAAATCAAGGAATAAACTTATCAATAACCAAAAAGGTCCACATCCATGCCAATACATTTATAAAAATAAAAAAGTACAATACAAATTAGATATTGAAAGTGCATGCAAATTCTCTTATGAGAACTGTTGTACAACCTGACAGGATACTAAAAAATGAAAACTAAAATTTCAATAAATAAAAAGAGAACTGTCTCAACATAGAAAACAATCAAATAAATATGTACACTGAGTCAGAAAATTATTTTAATAGTTACAAAACTTTTTTTTTTTACAGAATCAGTATAAAATAGCAGTTGATTTCTCCATAATTATCAGAATTATTTATACTTGAGGTCTTGGCTAAGTGGGGCTGAAATCAACAAAAGGTCTTGGACTGTTGGCTCAGAAATCATCCTAGGAAGCCCGCCCTGTTGATATCTGTCATGCTTAGCTCTTATGAGATGACCCAGTCCTTAAAAAAAAAAAAAAAAAAAAAAAAGACTCTCTCTTTATTCATTCTTTGGAGGCTTGAAGTGAATTCGGCAGCGTTCATTAAACACCTAAAATATTGAAACAGAAATAAAAGTCATTGAGTTATCTGTGTAAATCAGGCCTGGAACTAAATTCAATTTAGTATGCTTCAAAAGGTTATTACCATTTTTGTCCTAAGTCAACAGATTTAGGAAACAGAAGAGTTTCCTCACTAGTTCAAACTGACTTATGAGGTGCTGAATGCACAGAAGGCCTTGACATGTATTTACAAGACAATTCTAATATTTTAATAAAATTTAAGTTACTTAGGGAAAAAATCATCAAGAGCCAGGTAATTTAGTTACTAGCAAACATTTCAACTTCATATTCTGGACATATTTTAAACAACTACACAAAAATATCTAAAATAAGTTTAAATAAAGAATGCTCAATAACTAAATGTCCACATGGAACTATGTTAAATAAAAATTTGGTATGGTTATTCAATGGAATACAAACAAGGTTAAAAATAATTTATGTTCTGATTTAAAAAGATCTCCAAGATTATTAAGGGAAAAAAACAAAGTGTGAATAGTACACTTTCACTTGTGTAACAAAGGTAGGAAAATACACACACATAAAATCAGAAAAGGTGTATCTGAAAGCATATACCATTTTTCAGAGAGAAGGGAAAGAAGGAGGTGGTTGAAGGAAAGGGACAGAAGGTAGAATTTTTACTGTATATTACTATTTTAAAAAATTTTTAAAAATATTTTTAATATTAAAAAAATTTAAATCACATGTCAAAACTTTTAAGTGTCCAATTAAAACAATTCTGAAATTGAAAAGAATTTCTTCTCAGAATGTACCCCCATACATCATTAATGTGAAGAACAAATCACTTTTCAGGTAAAAAAAAAACAAACTACCTATGTTGGCTGCCATTGACTATTACAAAAATAAAAGAAAAATTGAAACACAGAGGTTGTGAGGTATTGTTATTATTTTATTTCTTTTTATTTATTTATTTTTGAGATGGAGTTTCACTCTTGTTGCCCAGGCTGGAGTGCAATGGCATGATCTCGGCTCAATGCAACCTCCACCTCCTGGGTTCAAGCAATTCTCCCACCTCAGCCTCCCGAGTAGCTGGGACTACAGGTACCTGCCACTACACCCGGCTAATTTTTTGTATTTTTAGTAGAGACGGGGTTTCACCCTGTTGGTTAGGCTGGTCTCGAACTCCTGACCTCAAAAGATCCACTCGCCTCGGCCTCCCAAAGTGCTTGGATTGTAGGCGTGAGCTACTGCGTCTGGCCTACTATTCAATTTCTTAAGCTGAGTGGTAGATATATGAATATTCATTTTATTAATATTCATTAAATTCTACGTGTCACATATCTTTGGCATATGCATCTCACAATTAAAAGAAAATATATAGAAATTATATAGACTCTTTCTAGCCTTTTTACGATTCATCTCACTCATTTCCAGCCCTGATATTTCCCTGAAATTCCCAATCAGACAAGAGGGAGGCTTCAATTTAGTGGCCTGGACACACTGGTTGGGGTGATATATACAACTTGGCTGAGCCTCTCCAAATCCTTTTCCCAAATGATTTCCTGTCCACTTCTGCTGGCCCATTGCACCAGAGCACGATGGCTACATTTTCCTCTTTGTAAAACAAGTAAGGGCCTCATCTTCTGTGGAGTGGATAGACTATATTTTCTTTAAAACTAATATTAAATCCAAAGTAGTTCACTCTTTCCACCACATTTTACATACACCATAAACTTCTGCACTTGTTGTTTCAAGCCAGATGTTTCACTGTACCCCTTCCCCATCCAATCCCAAGAGTAAATATGATTTCTCCAGAGAGTAAAAATGGGAAAATATTGCCAAATCCTCTCAAGTGACAGACACCTTATCATGTTGGTGGAAAGGGCAGGAATAGGAAACCTTGGCAAAGAGGATAAGATAGAGAAATGTGATAAAGCAAAGAAAGTCAATTTGTATGTTGCAATTTGTTCATGTCTCAGCAAGCTGGTACATTCTGGTTTTGGTTCAGCTAACCTCTCTTATAAGCATACAGCTTAACAACATTCCAGTAGTTAAATTCAAATGATAAAACAGAATTTTCAGTACATTTTCTCAGATTTAATAGATTTTTGCCCTTTGTAAATCTTTTAGAGTTTTAGAGAGGGGTAAATGGATCTACTTTTTCAGAAAACTAAAGTCAGAGTTTTATGAATTTTGACTATATGTAAGTTTCTGGGATCTGGTCCCCTAATCTTGTTCCTAACAAGAACTATGCAATGATAATAAGGAGGTTGTAAATCTATGAGCAATCAAAAGCCTTATTATCAGATACCAGTAAAACTACATATAATAACAAGTTTTATGATCAGATAAGTTAGAAGAGAAGCAACTGTATAGGTTACCTAATGATAGGAAAACTTACGGAAAGTAACTGAGCTCAAAAAAGCTAATTTTAACAAATAGCCTCCTTGAAGGTTCTGAGTAGTTACTCTAAATGTCAACTATGCCTGTAATTAGTGTTAGGAGACATAGAGAATGCCTCTAATGCTGTTATGATGGCAGCTCATTTAGTTCTATCATATGCTTTTAAAGCTAATTTTGTTTTGTTTTGGGTTTTTTTTGGAGATGGAGTCTCACTCTGTTGCCCAGGCTGGAGTGCAATGGCTTGATCTCAGCTCACTCCAACCTCTGCCTCCCAGGTTTGAGCGATTCTCCTGCCTCAGCCTCCCAAGTAGCTGGGATTATAGGTGTTAGCCACCACGCCTGGCTAATTTTTGTATTTTTAGTAGACACAGGGTTTCACCATGTTGGCCAGGCTGGTCTTGAACTCCTGATCTCAGGTGATCCACCCGCCTTGGCCTCCCAAAGTGTTGGGACTACAGGCATGAGCCGCCTTGCCTGGCCCAGTAAAGCTAATAGTTATAAAATGGCGCTAATTAGATGCTAACTGAATCCTGCTCTCCCTCCCCCACCCCCCAAAAGGTTACAACCCTCAACTGTAAATGTAAATGAGTGATCTCTACTCTCCTTACAGCCTCAAGGCACTCTTTACTCCCCTCCCTTGGTTTCCCTTTGTTAGTTCAGTTTTCCTGCTACTTCTTTCCAAATATCAACGTTATTTTGTACCTTCCAGCTCCTGTCATTTACCACTTCTTCAACATTCAGTTCTGACTGCATCCATTTCAACTGCAAGGAAAAAAAAATTAAAGTTATAAAATTTAAAGAGCAAGAAAAAAATTGAAGTTATAAAATTTAAAGAGCTAAAACCACACTCATGTTTATCCAACAAAACCTGCTGCTGCTCTAGTATTTTTGTCTGTTAATGGCAGAGTTTGGAAGCTTCTTTGACACAATCAACTTTCCCCATATCTAATCAATTGCTAATCTCAAACTTTGCTGCATATTCTAATCACCTTGAGAGCTTTAAAAAAAAATCCCAAGGCCAGTCAGTTCACAGAAGACATACAAAATGCCAGTCTTACTAATGTATAAAGAAATGCAAATTAAGCCATAATATGACAAAATGAGTAAGTCTGATAAAACCTAACATTAGTGAAGGTATGGGAAAAGATATACTCCTATATATTCTTAGTAAGAGTATAAATTGTTACAACTTCTATGAAGGGCAATTTGTCAAGACTCACAGGAAATGTACATTCTCATGTCCTTGAACCCAATGATTCCAGTCCTAGAGATTGATGATACAACTATAGACTTGCAAAGATAGCACAGAGGAAAAAAAGGACAAGGAAGTGTAAACCTGATTTGAATAGAGAATTAAGAAAAAAAAAAACCTCAAGGAGGAAAGAGAATATAGGTGCAAGTGATCTAGAAAGGCATGCGCTTCCTCACACCTTAACCATACAGTCAGAAGTCTCAGGCTAAAAATGCCAAGTCTTTAGCTTCCTTTATAACTGCCAACCTAATTACTCCGAGAGAAAAGTAGCCAATTCCATTGCCAGGCCCTGAGAGCAGGGCTCACAATACTCCCAGTAACATTTTGTTAGAGGACTTGAAGGGGAAAAAGCTGGCTAGTTCCAGGCAGAAGGCTTGAAAATATTCAGGAAAATGAGGAGAAAAAAGCATGAACTATAGGTTGATGCCACCTAAGAGTTTAACACCAGGATGACTTCCTCAGGCCAAAGTGAAGAACCCAGACCAGATTTGGGAATAAAATGCCAGAGAGCTCAACAAGATCTGGGCAAGCATGAATCTGACACCCAGGCCAAAGACCCTGGCCAACTAGGAGCGCAGTTCAGGCAGGAGGTTTGAGACATTCGTGGCAACACTGATAAGAATGGAACTTGGTACAGGTCCAATAGCTCCTTGCAAACTCCCTTCTTAGATGCAGAACTGGTGTCAAAGCATAGGTTGGTACACATGGCAAGAACTGTGGAACAAGGAGAAGAACTGCATTCTGACAATTAGTCCTGTGCTGTGCAGTAGTAACAAGCCTGAAGAAGCCCACCAGTGCAACCTAAGTTCCCATTTTAATCAGCCATACAGACCAAAATCATTAAAGCTCCACTTCTCTGACAAAGCCTGGACTGACTGCCAAAGAAATAATTTCAGTTGAAGAACAGTGTGAAAGTCACTAAGATAGTCTTCAAAACTGCTCTCAAGTATTTAAAGGGATACTATGTAGAAAAGGGTTCAGAATTATCCTGGGTAACTCCAGAGAGAAGAATAAGAAGCAGTACTTATATATTATGGGAGCAGAATTTCACAATATATATGAAAATCTTGGAACAATTAGAACTGTCCAAAAGAGAATACACTGACGCTGAGACAGGGGATCCTCCCCTGCCACAACACCCTGCCCTTAAGCAGTAGTGAAACAAAAGCTAGAAACCACTGGTTGGTGATATGACAAAGAGGATTAATGCAACAAATATGGAGTCCCAGAGACTCATAAAGGAAACAAACTGCTACTTCGTAGCAGCCAATATGCAAGGTCTTTCTTACATCCTTGAATCCTCCCCACACCACCCCCCTCCTCAAAAAAAGTAAGACGTTATTAGGTATCAGCTCCATTTTACAGACTCAAAATCAGAATTTTCAGAACAAGATTACAAAGCCACCAAGGTAGGTGGGATTTATTTCCTTAGAGCTGTCTGCCTTTGGATTATTTTTTAAAATTCTACAACATTGCAGATATTACAGCCAACTTCTAATATAATTTTATCAGTGCTACCAACAAACTGTCACCTTTGAGACAGTTGTCTCTAGGTCTTCAACAGGTAAACTTAAGGCCACTAACATGTGACAGCAGTTACAGAGGTCCAGAAAGGAAGGTGCTTTTTTTGAGTTAGAAAAGTTCAGGTAAAGTAGTGGGGAGTTTCTGACTGGCATCTGTCTATAAATAAAATATACTCACTAAAGTATTTGACTATTAGTCACAACTTAAAGAAACTGATTGAATCCAGGGTCAGAAGAGATGGGTTAAAGTCCCAGTTCTACCACTTACTAGCTTGTGGCTTTGGGGGTGTCAGTTAGTATCTCTGAGTCTTTTTCCTCAGATAGAAAATGAAGAGGTAGAGTTGTACCATCTCCAAGAGCTCTCTCTGATTCCATAATCTTCATAGCAAACTTGAAAATTAAAAAAAAAATTCACGTTTCCTTATTTGCTTATGTACTAACCCATGGTTACCCCCAGCCCTATATGTTATCGAGCTAGAAAGCAAACCTCATTCAACTCACTGATTGGTTTCTCAACCCCTCCTTGCAGTGGTCATCCTGGTGATTCTATCTGGGCCCTAAAGACACAAGGGCAGATCTGGAGGCTGAGTAAACTGTGTGTCACAATCACTCCCAAACACTCAGTAGTTTAGAGTTTTGAACTTTGCTCTCCACTAACTAGTCACTCTATTCTGTTTGACTTGATCTGTAAACAGTGACTTTTCAGTTTCTGATTTAACAGCCTTTGCCCTGTAGTTTCCTTTGTCAACACCTTCAAGAGCATTGAAATACAAACTCCAATATTACTAGACTTTCACCAGTTTTATATAAATTATCTGTATGCCAGCTGGACACGGTGGCTCAGGCCTGTAATCCCAGCACTTTGGGACGCCAAGACGGGGGGATCACACGGTCAGGAGTTCGAGAGTAGCCTGGCCAACATGGTGAAAACCCGTCCCTACTAAAATACAAAAAACAAAAAAATTTAGCTGGGCGTGGTGGCAGGCACCTGTAATCCCAGCTACTAAGGAGGCTGAGGCAGGAGAATCTCTTGAACCTGGGAGGTAGAGGTTGTAGTGAGCCAAGATTGCACCACTCCAGCCTAGGCGAAAGTGTGAGACTCCATTTCAAAAGAAATAAAAATAAATACACAAATAAATAAATAAATAATCTATACGCCTTCATGAACAGCAAGGGGAATAAGATCAACATCACTGCATTAGGTCACTGTCCAAGGGATCCACCAGTGCCTGTTGCATGAGCAGGTATGGAATACAGACCTGATGCAGTAGTCATGAACAAAGAGAGCAGCAAAGACAGTGGCTGAGTCCTGGATCCAGTGAGACATCCTGAATTGGCGGAATGATCGAGAAAGTGCAGCAGCCCGGCCTGCTCACCTTGTGTGCAGCAGCCCGGCCTGCTCACCTTGTGTGCAGCCAGCTACAAGGAAAGAGGTTTCTTTTCTTTTCTACTAATAGTTTTCAATAGATGATGAGGCCCCCTTTTTACAGTTTAGCTACATCTTCTAAACAAAGGGCAAACTTCATGACTGTGCAGTATGAAAAGCATGACTCAATCCCACAAGGATCCATAAGTCACCTATTATGCCATCTTAAAATATAAACATGAAGTCAGGTGTGGTGGCTCACACCTATAATCCTAGCACTTTGGGAGGTGGAGGAGGGCATCACTTTGAGCTCAGGAGTTTGAGACAAGCTTGGGTGACATGGCAAGACCCCATCTCTACCCAAAATACAAAAAATGAGCTGGGTGTGGTGGTTCGCGCCTGTAGTCTCAGCTACTGGGGAGGCTAAGGCAGGATTGCTTGAGCCCCAGAAGCAGAGGTTGCAATAATTGAGATTGCACCACTGCACTCCAGCCTAGGTGACAGAGTGAGACCCCATCTCAAAAATAAACAAAAAAAACATGATTTTGATAATTGTACACTGGTCCTGTAGGAAAAGTCCCTATTCTTCGAAATAACTAATGAGTTTAAGGGTAAAGTGGTACAATATATACAACATACTCTCAAAATGGTTCATGGAAAAAATATATTTATGCACACAGGTGTGTGGGGAGACAGGGAGAGTGAGGAAGGCAGGGAAGGATGAAGAGAAGAAGAGAGGGAGGGTGAAGAGAATAAACTGTAAAGCAGGTGGGGCAACATATAAATATTAAGTGAATATAGGTAAAGGGCACATGGGAGTTCCTTGTACTATTCTTACAACTTTTTTGTAAGTTTGAAATTATACAAGATAAAAAGTTGCTGCTAAGAGTCCCCTCAAAAGAAAGACAGCAATAAATCCCACATAATAAAATATGATGTATTTTTCTATTGTTTCCTTGACTTGTCACACACGAGGGCTGTAAAGAAACAGTTCTGCTGCATTAACTGTATTCTGAAGTCTACACCCTATCTACATTATAGTTGACTTGGGAAAATAAGGCTTCCTCTGACACATCCTAGGTAGGTACTTGCCGTTTTCTTAAAAGTAAAAACACTGCAGGAATGGGGGAGGAAATGGGAAAAAGGCATGTCCAAGAAAAGGCCAAAGATCCCTAGCAACTTTTACACAGTAGGGAAATAAATTATGAGGTACAAGTGCATCTGGTTATATTTAAATCACACTATATTTTTATGGCTAACGAGGGTAATATCCTGAAGTTAAATAGTCTATATTACATTTCAGCAGATTTCTACAGAATGAAACTGGAGCTATTTTCAAAATATATTAGAGATGTTTTTTCTCAAGTTATGTCTCAAAAGGGAGATACTATACAGATGTGATTTCCCCAGAATTTCTGATGTGGTACTTCACCTGTAGTGATCCCTTGTCTTTAATAGAAAGAAACAAATAAATGAAAATAAATTATGACTATGTGCTCATTTTAGACAAAGCTGCTATGTTGCATTTGTTCAAGACGTGCACATTAATTTACCAATTAATATCTAAACATAATAAAATAAAGCCCACTAAAATTGAAGCACTCGTCTCTCGGTTATTGTTTTTTAAGTAATAGCCATATTATATGCCAAAATTTTCATATTAAAATTTTTACTTTGAAGGCTACAGTTGGAAAAACTTTGCCTGAGAAATGTTAATTCTGTTCAACTTACCTTTGTCTGCTCTTTTCTAAGTTGCTTTAATAACGTTAAATCATCCAAATTCTTTTCTCTCTCTTCCCGGAGGTTTTTTACTACTGCTGAGGTCTGGGCTATACAATTTTTTATGACTCTGTCTCTACTGGCATGAGCTGCCATCAACTAAAGAACAAAGGAATGAAAGGAGAAAAAAAATGTATCAATTTTCACATTTTAGTGCTTTTCAAAAAAGTTCTTGAGACTATACAAATTTAATACTTTCTAAAACAATTTCTGATGACTGAAACCATGAAAGAGAAGATTGTGTTGAATCAGCTACTTCATCTAAAAACATAACTGGCAGCATCTCTGAGGGTGGAAGGTATGAAGTCTGGGGCTGTCCTCCTCCTCAATATGCTCCCGGTATTGCCCTCGGCTTCCTGCATTCCCCACACTGGACTTTTCACTTCAGTTTCGTCTACCTTACACCACTGACTTTTCCTGTGATTCCATTCATGTGTTCCTCTATTCTACAACCACCCGCGCACGCCTGGCCACTGACGGCTATTCTTCCTCTCTTTGTCCTTTCATATTTTTTTCTGTCTTACATTGTTAACAAGTGAAAGAAATTATAAACTAAGTCATGTATAGAAGATTTCACTACAATAAAGAATAACAAAGAATGCTACATTTACCTACGGAAGACAGAGCCCTTTTCAAGATTATAAAGTATAAGTACTGATAAGGAAAACTTATATATGAAGCACAGATTAGTAGTTGCATCAATTGTGTGTGCTGACTGAAATTAAGGATGTCTGACAGAACAACTCTTTGATAACCTCCATCTTAATGCAACAAATTAATAAAAACAGTTCTCATTTATTTCCCATCTTGATTCATAAAGTATCATGGTCGTGTTTCAAACATACTTCCATAATCACAGCCACATTTTGATAATATCCCAAAATCTGCATTTGTAAAGCACTGTTTCAAGTTCGTAGACTTTATTGTTCAGTACTGATGTTTATGTTTACCATGGGAATAAACAATGTAAAGCTAAAAAAAGTCACAGATTGAAGGGAATATGCTCTAATAAGATCTCATTGACATTTATAAGTTTTATCTTGAGTAACTTTTGAGATTTGAAATTTCTAAAACGAGTGCTTCATAATAACTTTACTGATCATCTCCTAGGAAGAAGTGCTATTTGAAAAGGCAAATATCCCTTCTTTAGCTATAGAAGGAAGCTGGGTCAGGGATTAAAGTCAGGGTGAATATGAGCAACTTGGACATTTCATAGAGTTCTGCTTCTTGACTGACATAATACTTAAGGGAACTCAGTGGTACTTATTGGTATGGGCACTCTGCTGCAGGCTTGATCCCTGGCACAAAGCTACTTGAAAAATTAAGCTTTACTTGATATACATGTTGCTGAATCCTTCCAGGATAAAGATACAGAGAAAAACTCACACACACACACAGGATTTCCAAAACAGAAGAGTTCTAAATTTAGTATGCAAGTTTATCCTGACTCAATAAGGAGATAAAAAATAACAACTTGTGACTCTCACAGGGCCTGTTAAAAAAAATGATAGCAGTAGCAGCAAACATTTTTTGAGACAGGGTCTTGCTCTGTCACTCAGGCTAGACTGTGGTGGTGTGATCTTGGTTCACTGCAACCTCTGCCTCCTGGGCTCAAGCAATCCTCCTGCCTTAGCCTCTCAAGTGTCTGGGACTGTAGGCGCACGCCACTAAGCCCAGCTAATTTTTGTATTTTTTGTGGAGATGTAGTTTCGCTATGTCACCCAGGCTGGTCTTGAACTCCTGGACTCAAGCGATCCTCCTACCTCAGCCTCCCAAACTGTTGGGATTACAGGCGTGAGCTGCCGCACCTGACCAGCAATATTTATATACAAAACACTGAGTACTGTAGGCACTTTATAACTCAATGCGCCAACAACTGTATGAACTAGGTACTATTATTATACTAGTTTACAAATATTAAAACTGAGGCAGACAGCCGGGCATGTTGGCTCACACCTGTAATCCCAGCACTTTGGGAGGCCGAGGTGGGTGGATCACTTGCGGTCAGGAGTTCGAGACCAGACTGGCCAACATGGTGAAAACCCCATCTCCACCAAAAAATACAAAAAAAATTAGCCAGGTATGGGAGCATGTGCCTGTAGTCCCAGCTACTTGGGAGGCTGAGGTGCGAGAATCATTTGAACCCAGGAGGTGGAGGTTGCACTGAGCTGAGATCCTGCCACTGTACTCCAGTCTGGGTGACAAAGTGAGACATTGTCTCAAAAAAAAATAAAATAAAATAAAACAAAACCTGAGGCAGAGGTTATGTAACATATTCAAGGTCACCTAGCTAGGAGGTAGCAGATGTGAATAATCTAGATCTAGAATCCATATTGTTAATCACTACACTATAAACATCTAGGTTAACAGGAAGATTGTAAATGGAAACAATTGTACAGATAATGGAAATTATATGAGTAGTGAGGTGAGAGAGGGAGTATCACCAAAGTGACCATAAATTTTAGTTCTTCAGACAGAGGTACCCAAAGAAAGTGAACTGTCTAACAACCTCATAGCCAATTAGGACTAGGTCCCATGCTATCGACTCTGGACACTGAATTCCACTCATTAAGTCCACAACCTTATGGTTTTCTCAAGCCACAAGACTTACCTGCTCATTTAAAATAACACACTTTAACACAGAACAAAAATATCAGTAGTTAATGCTCTGAATTTAACTGACATGGATAAGCTCGTCCAAAACTGATCTGAGAGAGGCAGTTTAGGTTTTAAGGATGCCTTCTTCATGACTATGAATCCAAACAATAACCTTGTGGTTGAACCTAAAATAGTAAGTGTCATTTGAACTTTAGCTTCTGCATTAATGAAAGAATATAGGTAAATAAACTATGAAAAAGATTTTGCTGCATCATTATTTCCTTCTGCTTTTGGAGATTAAAAAAGAGAAATAAAGGGGGGGCAATGAAAAAAATATACTTGAGAAACCAAAGCCTCAGGAAAGGACAATTGATCCATTGGTTTTCCTTCTCTCCCAGTTGCCAAATGCTTCTATTCCCCTTCCTGAGGAGTGAGAAAAAGAAGATTTAAAGGTGTGAAGGGTTTTAATTCTTCTTTATACCAGTTGTCTGGCTTTTTAGGACTGATGTACTCACAGTCCTTGCTCTTGTTACTGTCTTACTTCACTGTTTCACTCTCCTCTTTCATTCCTTTGTACATAAGGTCTCCGTGAGGTAAAGGCTGCAAAACAACTGCTCCCATTCTTTAGAACCATTTCTTCTCAGGTTTGGTAAGATTTCACAAGCATAAGGTCACACATTTTCTTGAATGTGTAGTAACCAGATCAAAACTTATATACATCATCAGGTATAGGCAAAGAAACCTGAAGATGTCATTCCTTTAGTCACAGCTGAGTTACAAGATAACTGATTTCTTATTCAGTCTGCAAAGAAAGACATGAAAGAAGCAAAAGACTCAAAAAATACACTTACAGACTCATAAAGTTGTTTACAGGTTTGGCTGGCATCAATTTTCCCTGCAAAGGAAGCTGTTGGAACCGTAGTGTTTAATTCATGTACTATTCTGTCATCAATTGTCCTCATCACCTTGAGTAATTCCTATATGTATTTAAAATAAAAGAATATAATCCGAATGGAAAGTTAGTGATAAAAAATAAGTATTTAAGTAAAAAATAAAGCTCTTGGATATTTTACAATCCTTTAAGTCAGGAGTGAGGAAACCAAGCCAAATACAGTGTAACCATAAGAAAATGTTCAAGGATGATAGGTAGGTTAAGTAATGGTAATTTTAACAGTGGGCACCAACTCTGCCTCCTTGGCTCAAATGTGACTGTCTTAAGAGTTAAGACTGTTTTACTCACGTTGAAATCCCGTTTGCTGGCATGGTGTTTAGCAAACAATGTATGCTCCTTCCATCTCCAGCATACAGCCAATAAAGTATACTACTAGTTTTTACTTTTTCTTAGTAACCCTAGCTCATATGTTCCAAGGATCCCTCTTCCCTCAGAAAGCCTCCAATTCTCAAAAAAAAACAAAAAAACAAAAAAAAAACCTAACAGAAAAATAATATCAAAAGGGCAGGGAACTTAAAAAGACTGGTACTAACTACCCATATAGCATAGCCCTCCTACCCACATGTGATCAGTGTACTTCTTTTCACTTGTCACTAGAGAAAGGCTGGACATCAGCTACATCTCGTCTTCAGTTAAACTCTGGGAGAAGTTTCTGGCAGTATATCTTTCTCTTTCTTTTTTGTTTCTCAGATTTACAAAATATCCAAACAAGAACAACAACAATAACAAAAAACCCCGGTCACTTACAAAGCATCAAGAAAATGGCTAGGCAAGGTGGCTCACACCTGTAATCCCAACACTTTAGGAGGCTGAGGCAAGAATATAGCTTGAACTCAGAAATTCGAGACCAGCCTGAATGACAGACATAGTGAGACTCTGTCTCTACAAAAAAAAATTTTTTTAATTAGCCAGGCATGGTGACTCATGCCTACAATCCTAGCTACCTGGGAGGCTAGGGCAGGAAGATCACTGAGCCCAGGAGTTCAAGGCTGCAGTGAGCTATGATCACACCACTGTACTCCTGCCTGGGCGATAGTGAGATCCTGTCTCTTAAAAAAAGAAAGAACGAAAGAAAATAAAACAGAATTATATAATACTAAGAATACACTTATTATTGAAAACATCCAAGTTAACATTCAATATTAATATGTACTAAAAGCAATGTTTGATTCTTTCTCCCTCAATATATTATCCTACTTCTTACCTTTGCCAAACTTAAATCCATGACTGAAACCAATTCCTTTCTTTCCTCATCCATTTGTTAAAATAAAAATTCTTATTATGATTAAATTATTACTTTCATTTAGAAAAGTTAGAAAAACACTTTAAATAAAAATCATCTATAGTTAACCATTATCAACACTTTAATATGTTCCTTTGGTCTTTTTTCTACACACACCTATTAATGTTTTTATAAAACTGAGGTACTATGTAACATTTTAAAATCTGGCTTTATGACATTATATTATGAGCACTCTGTTCTTGTTGCTAGAAACATCTTGATTTTTTTTTCTTTTTTTTTTTTTTGGGACGGGGTCTCACTCTGTTGCTTAGGCTGGAGTGCAGTGGCATGATATTGGCTCACTGCAGCCTTTGCCTCCTGGGCTCAGGTGATCCTCCCACCTCAGCCCCTCAAATAGCTGTGACCATAGGCATGTGCAACTATACCCAGCTGATGTTTTTGTATATTTTTGTAGAGAGAGGGTTTTGCCACATTGCCCAGGCTGATCTCGAACTCCTGGAGTCAAGCAATCAGCCCGCCTCAGTCTCCCAAAGTGCTGGGATTACAGGCAAGAGCCACTACACCCAGCCCTGAAGATATTTTAAATAGTTGCATAAGTATTCTATCCTGTTCAACCACTACAACTCATTTGGTTACTTTCTCTTTAACGAACATTTAGGTAGTTTCCAATTACAAACCACTTAGTCCATTCAATCTAAGTCTGTAGTCTAGATTCTGTTCTATCATTCCATTAATTTTTAATTAGTGAATTTAATGGCCTTTTCTATACCTCAATCTAGAAGTGAAACAGCTTCCAGAAGGCTCATAATTCAGACTAATAAAACACTGGCAAATATCAGGTATAAAACCAAGTTCATTATCTTCTCGTCCTGTATCTTTCTATTTTTTAAACAGTATTCTCTGTAAACTGGAATTCTTAAGGGATAATCTCAACATATTCACTGGGCAACCACCATACATAGTGGAGGATATATGTATTGTGCTTAAGTGGCAAATTCCAAACAAATGATGGTAGTACTATTTGGGGAGTCCAAAAAAAAAAAAAAAAAGGTAAGTAGAAGACAGGGACCCACCTTGCCACTTTACCTCCTATGATTGGCCTATTAAAAAAAAAAAAATGTCTCCTTTAAACTCTCCTTCAAAACCTTCCTTTTCACTTGCTAAACTGAACTGATCTTCTGAGGCCAAGGGTTAAGCTGTGCCTTTTGGATAGAGGTTTTCTTGGTTATGAAAGCCCTCAGCAATATTTGTCTTTAAATAATGCAGCGGTAAGAGAGAGTACCACAGAGTTCATTAATTTATTAACTCATTCTTCATTCAAAATATAATTACAGTCATTCTTTAGTATCCATGGGGGTTTGGTTCCAGGTCCTCCTATGGTTACCAAAATCCAAGGATGCTCAAGTCCCTGATATAAAATGGCACAATATTTGCATAAAACCTATCCACATCCTTCCATATACTTTAAATAAACTCTAGATTACTTATATCTAATACAATATAAATGCTATGTAAATAGGTGTTAGTTATACTGTAGTGTGTAGGGTATAATAATAAGAAAAAGTCTGTACATGTTCAGTATGGATGCAACTTTTTTTTCCTACTATTTTCCATCCACGATTGATTCAATCCATGGATGTAAAACCCATAGATATGGGAGGGCCAATTGTCCTATGTCTAGTAATGGTCAGGCACTATTCAAAACATCAAGGCCACAGTAATGAATAAAAGAGGTCCTTGCTCTTATACAGCAAAATTCCTGAAGGGGGAGATAGAAATTAAACAAGTATCCTATAAAGATAATCTCCGGTACTAAAAAGTACTATGAAAAAGAAAACAAACTAAGGTAACGAGATGAAGAGTGACTGAGTGGTGCTTGGGGGCTACTTTAGATAGAGAGATCAAAAAAGGCTTTTCTGAGGATGTAGCATTTAAGCTGAAACCTAAATGACGTGATTGAACCAACTATAGGAACATTTGGGCTGGGGGTGGTGGCTCATGCCTGTAATCCCAACAATTTGAGAGGCTGAGGCAAAGTAGGAGGATTGCTTGAGCTCAGGAGGTTGAGGCAGTGGTGAGCCATGATTGCACCACTGCACTTCAGCCTGGGCAAACACACAAAAAAACTAAGGAGAGGTAGTTGGATATATTTTGAAGACAGATATATCCAACTGTTGGGCATATTTTGAAGACAGAGCTAACAGAAATTGCTGAATTGGTGGTCAGGGACGAGAAAAGAAAATAGGATGACTTTCAAGCTTGAGGCCTAAGCAACTAAATGTATGGAAATGCCATTAACTTATGGTGATGGGAGACTGGGGAAGGAAGAGACTTGGAAAGAGTGAGAACATCAAGAATTGTATTCTAACTCAGGCTGCCTGATGATTACTGTTCATTGTTTGTATGTGGTAATGGTATGGTGTTAGAAAGTCATAATCTCTTGGAGATACAGTCAGAAATTTTACAGAAAAAATGGTATGGTATTTGGGATGACCTCAAAATAATCAGATTAGGGTGGGGTAAGTGGTAGTAGTGAACAGATGAAACAAGAGTGGCCATGAATTGGTTGTTGAAGTTGGGGAATGGGTACATGAGTGTTTGTGGTACAGCCTCTCCTTCTGTGTTATGTTTAAAATTTTGTAGAATAGGCCGGGCGCGGTGGCTCAAGCCTGTAATCCCAGCACTTTGGGAGGCCGAGACGGGCGGATCACGAGGTCAGGAGATCAAGACCATCCTGGCTAACACGGTGAAACCCCGTCTCTACTAAGAAATACAAAAAACTAGCCGGGCGAGGTGGCGGGCGCCTGTAGTCCCAGCTACTCGGGAGGCTGAGGCCGGAGAATGGCGTGAACCCGGGAGGCGGAGCTTGCAGTGAGCTGAGATCCGGCCACTGCACTCCAGCCTGGGCTACAGAGCGAGACTCCGTCTCAAAAATAAAAAAATAAAAATAAATAAAATAAAATTTTGTAGAAGAAAACTTTTTTTTTTTTTAAGTTCTGTTGTGGCAACAGATATTGGCGTGCATGCGGAGAAAAGGGAATGCTTATACACTATTGATGGAAATGTAAATTAGTACAACCTCTATGGAATACGTGGAGATTTCTCAGAGAACCAACAACAGAACTACCATTTCACCCAGCAGTCCCACTACTGGGTACTTACCCAAAGGAAAAGAAATCATTATATTAAAAAAGACACCTAAAGGCTGGGTACGGTGGCTCATGCCTGTAATCCCAGCACTTTGGGGAGGCCGAGGCAGGTGGATCACGAGGTCAGGAGTTCGAGATCAGTCTGACCAACATGGTGAAACTCCGTCTCTACTAAAAATACAAAAATTAGATGGGTATGGTGGTGCGCACCTGTAATCCCAGCTACTTGGGAGGCTGAGGCAGGAGAATCTTGGGATTCTGTAATCTTGAACAAGGGAGGTGGAGTTGCAGTGAGCCGAGATTGTGCCACTGCATTCTAGCCTGGGCAACAGAGTGAGACTCCGTCTCAAACAAAAACAAAAAAAGACACTTGTACTCATATGTTGATTACAGCACTATTCACAGCAGCAAGCTAACTGTCCATCAACAGTTGACTGGATAAAGAAAATGTAGTGTATGTATACACACATATATATGGAATACCATGCAGCCACAGAAAAGAATGAAATCATCCAGACGTGGTGGCTCACGCCTGTAATCTAGCACTTTGGGAGGCCGAGGCAAGTGGATCACCTGGGGTCAGGAGTTCGAGACCAGCTTGGACAACATGGTGAAACTCTGTCTTTACTAAAAATACAAAAAATTAGCTGGGTGTGGTTGTGGGTGCCTGTAATCCCAACTACTTGGGAGGCTGAGGCAGGAGAATAGCTTGAATCCGGGAGGCAGAGGTTGCAGTGAGCCAGATCGTGCAGCCTGGGCAACAGGAACAAAACTCTGTCTCCAAAAAAAAAAAAAAAAAAAAGAAGAAGAAAAAGAATGAAATCATGTCCTTTGCAGCAACATGGATGGAACTGGAGGCCATTAAGTGAAATAACTCAAAACAGAAAATCAAATACCAAATGTGCTTGTTTATAAGTGGTAGCTAAACAATGGTGCATATACACATAAAGATGGAAAGAATAGACATTGGGGACTCCAAAGGATAAGGGGAAGGAGGAAAGTGAGGGTTGAAAAACTACCTGTTGGGTACAATGTTCACAATTTGTGTGATGGGTAAATTAGAAGGCTATGAGTGCCAGGTGCAGTGGCTCATGCCTGTAGTCTCAGCTGCTTGGGAGGCTAAGGCAGGAGAACTGCTTGAACCCAGCAGGCAGAGGTTGTAGTGGGCCGAGATTGCGCCACTGTACTCCAGCCTGGGTGACAAAGTGAGACTCCATCTCAAAAAAGAAACCCGTATATGTACCCCTAAATCTAAAATTTTAAAAATTAAAAAAACAACAAAAAACAAAGCTTTGTTTTGGACTTGTTACGTTTGATGCCTATTAGATATCTGAGTAGAAGAGTGGAATAGAAAGTAGAATATGCCAGTCTGACACTGATCAGGGGTGGAGTTATACCAATAAACTGATGTTCTTTAAAGTCATGAAACTAGAAGAGATCACTGAAGGAGACTGTACAGAGCGAAGGGGGCCAATGAATTAAGGAATTCTAGCATCTACAAGTAGAGGAAAAATTCTGTGATGTCACCGAAGTCAGAAGAAAGGTTTAAAGGAGGGAATGGTCATTTGTGTTGAATGTTACTAACTCAAGAATTATATGGGGCCGGGTGCGGTGGCTCACATGTGTAATCCCAGCTCTTTGGGAGGCTGAGGCAGGAGGACTGCTTGTGGCTAGGAGTTCAAGACCAGCCTGGGCAACATAGTAAGACTCTTGTCTCCACAAAAGTAAAAAATTTAGCCAAGTATGGTGGCATGTGCCTACAGTCCTAGCTACTTGGGATGCCAGGGCAGAAGGATCACTTGAGCCCAGGAGTTCAAGGTTACAGTGAGCTATGATGTGCCACTGCCCTCCAGCCTTGGTGACTATGCCTCAAAAAAAAAATTGTAATGAATAAACAAATGATTCTATGAACAGAAATTAAACTTTTAAACTTGGGAGGATGGAAATCATGGGTGACCTTAAAGAGAGCCATTTAAACAGAGTGTTTAATGGACAGAAAAGGCAATGTGGCTTAAGTACAGAGAGAAAGATAAAACATGGTGTAACATGAGGTCCATTATTAGAGGTCATATGATAGGATTTTAGTCTTTTCTGAGACCCACAGGGAACCAAACATGTATTTTTTGTCATGATTAAGGTTACACGATGAGATCTGTGTTCTAAAATGACTGCTTAGGTTAAAGTGGGGAACATGGACTGGAGAGGAACTACAGTAGATGTCAAAAGATCAGTTAGACACTGCAGCAATCCAGGTGAGATTACGTCGTTTGACATTTCCTGGGATTTTTATTGACTCTGAACTTTAACCAGTTTTAAGTTTGAACACTGGCTATACCTTAATCACTTTAGCCTGATTCATCTCCAATAAAACAATTTGGACATACTACTAAGTTTCTTACATAGCAGTGGGAATCTATCCACATTAACTAGGTAATGAGTCCATCAATTTTATTGTCTTACCAATGGAACCTACAAATGTGGATTATCAAATAGTCATGTATTGCTTAATAACAGGGAAACAATCTGAGAAACGTGTCATTGGGTGATTCTGTTGTGTGAGAATCATAGTATGTACTTACACAAACCTAGATGGCATTACAGCTTACTACACACTTAGGCTATATAGTATAGATCACTGCTTTTAGGCTACAAACCTATACACCAGGTTACTGTACTGAATACTGTGAGCAACTGTAACACAGTGATACTTGTATATCTAAATATATCTACACATGGAAAAGGTACAGTAAAAATACGGTGTTATAATCTCATGGGAACACATTTGTATATGCAGTTGGTCACTGACTGAAACGTCATTATGTGGAGCATGACTGTATATCAATTTTTCTGTGTGTACCAGAGAATTATCAATATATGATCTAGAGCTTGGCTTTCAACTTGGCAGACACTAGCCACATGAGATTATGTAAATTAAAATTAAATGCAATTTAAAATTTAGTTCCTTAATTGCAGTAGTCACATTTCAAGTGTTTGAGAGCCACCTGTTACTAGTGGCCACCATATGGAGACAGCATAAATGTAGAACATTTCCACCATCACAGAAAGTCCTATTGGACAGTGCTGTATTCTAGAAAATATAATGACAATCCCTAAACTGATAACGTACTTGTTCAGGAATTGCTGAAAACTGTATGCCATTCTTAAACGTCACAGAAGAGATATCAGAAAAGCTAAAGAGAAAGAAAAAAAGGGAGGTAAAATGATTGGGGAAGGAAACATTGTAGCAAAATAAAGTGTGGGTGATAAAGTAGTAGATGCATGCCATTTATTCAATCATTTGAG
This sequence comes from Mandrillus leucophaeus, assembly GCF_000951045.1. Taxonomy (NCBI): domain Eukaryota; kingdom Metazoa; phylum Chordata; class Mammalia; order Primates; family Cercopithecidae; genus Mandrillus; species Mandrillus leucophaeus. The sequence goes on along the minus strand of NW_012100654.1, from coordinate 4,799,827 downwards.
TTATGAAAAGAGGGAGATTAGAATTTTATTTATAGGAACCTGTTGAGAACAGCGAATGTGTGGTCCAACATAGTGGCCCCTCAGTGTTTTTGTGGTGTAATGAGACAGGAAGTGATTTCTTTCAAAATTGAAAAGGCAGAAGGAAAAGAACTGTAAACCATCTCACCAGGCTCACATTTCTTCACAGGGAAAAAAGTGCCAAAGCTCTTAAGGCAACTCCAAGAGGTTCTAGGCAAAAGTTCGCGCTGCCCTCACAGATTATGAGCAAACAAAGGTGAATGCAGGCACAAAAATGCTGCATTTTTGGATCATTTTTGGATCATTTTGGATCAACCATAAGGAATTACTGACTACCTACCTGAGGCCTAGCCCCAATGGCATACACTCCTGTCCACACAAATTCACCAAGAAAATATACAGAAGACACCCCTGAACAGAACAGACATCATACACAATAAACTGCAACACCTGTCCACAGAAATAACACAAAAACACACACAGTTCAATGGTTCTCTGAAAGCCGCATCTTGTGTAGAACCCTCATGAGCTTCTCAACGTTAAATCATAGCCAAAGATAACTTTATAAATTCTGTAGTACCCCCAGCTTCTTCTTTCATCTTCCTCAAAACAAGAGATCTGATTTATCATGAATCTCTCATTGTAGGCTGACTCTGAAATTATACAGGCATTTTTCTTGGAATGCATTTTATGCCTTCTCTCTAATTGGTAGGGTAAAGATCTCATCCTCTTGGAAGGCAATTTAGGTATTGAAGCAGTGCCTATATTTAGTAGTGGGCAGGAGTAGAGAAAACTTTCTATTGCCTCTACAATTATACTATAGTCTATTCCTAAGATTCATTCTCAGGTAAAGTTATTTTATAATTCTACATATTTTTCAGGGTACATACGGGTGAGGAGTAGGAAAGTGGTCATTGTATAACTAAAATACAGTGTACTCCAAAGAATGACATGGAACTCTCTTAATCTTTCCTCTCCTCTCCCTTTGACTGACAGTACCCAGAAGTAACGTCATTGGTACTTGACATCAAGGTCCCTTTTACATGATGCTCTTTTCAGACAGATCTGGTTCCTCAAACTCTATTTTTACAACAAAGCTCCCACAGTGCTTCCCCCAGACCAGAAACACTGCCAGAGTCCTCTAACACCTAACATCCCCAAGGACAGGAATAGAAAGCAGCCCCATAAGTATAAAAGGAACCATCATTGATGCTAGAAAATAATATATTTAGTATGTGCCTAATTACAATGTGATTCAAAATCAATTATGTCAATGAATGTTCCTAATAGAAATACTAATATTTAAACAAGCATGTTGAAGTGCTGGGGGGTGGGTAGGAAGAAAGAGACATGTATGAGGACAATGGCAAGAGACATGACAAGAGGCACTTTGGGATTGGATTTTAAAAGGTCTTACATGCCATGTTAAGATGGCATATAAGATGTTTAGATCTAGTTATATGAACCTAAAACTTAAAAACATAGCTTAGATTATAAAATTCAGAATATAATAGCATATGCCACAGTATTATGGAGATTAGATTGAAGGGGGAATACAGTAGAGAAAAAAGTGCCAGAAGATAATAAGGCCTGTTGCAAAGCTAGTTCCAAAAATGACAGGGGCCTAAACAAAGCCACAGGCAGTAGTGATGAATCTTCCTAAGGCACCTCTTTGATCATCTCACCCCTTTGCCCAAAAAGGACTCCCTAACTGACACTTGACACACAAGGTCTTCCACAAATCTGGTTGCAATCTTGTGTAACCCCAATGTGACCCTGTGTAAATAATGTGTTCTAGCAAGACTGATTTTCTATTTCCCTTAAATACATAAAACTCTTTTTGTCTATTATCCTATTGCCTCTGCCTAGAATACCCCTAGTCCCTGCCTGCCTAAGGCCCAACTCAACTATATCTCTTGATTTGTTTCTCTCTAAATTTTTTTAGCATTTTATTCTTTTTTTCCCCAATATTTTCCACATTTTACAGCCCTACTTAGATTACATTCCTTGTTTTATACTCCATCTACTGGGTTTTCGCAAGTGCCAGGAGGCTAGTAGGTATCTGTCATGGGTTGAATTGTGTGTCCCCAAAATTCATGAATCCCTAATCCCCAACATGACTGTATCTGGTGATAGGGCCTTGAGGTATGTGATAAAGGTTAAATAGAGGTCATAAGGGTGGGGCCCTAATCCAACAGAACTGATGTCCCTATAAGAAGAGGAAGAGATAGGCTGGGCGCCATGGCTCACGCCTGTAATCCCAGCATTTTGGGAGGTCAAGGGGGATGTGGATCACCTGAGGTCTGGAGTTTGAGACCAGCATGGTCAACATGGTGAAACCCCGTCTCTACTAAAAATACAAAAATTAACTGGGCGTGGTGAGGGGCATCTGTAATCCCAGCTATGGAGGTGGAGGTTGGAGTGAGCCAAGATCGTGCCACTGCACTCCAGCCTGGGGCACAAAGCGAGACTGTCTCAAAAAAAAAAAAAAAGAAGAGGAAGAGATACCAGAGATCCTTCTCCTTCCATGTGCAGGCACAGAGAAGAGATAGTGACATAGAGAAGACATGGTGAGAAAGCAGCCATTTACAAGCCAGGAAGAGAGGCCTTACTATAACTAATTGTGATGGCACTTTTCCCCCCTTAAATCAAACTGTGTAGCCTAGAAACTGATGGCAGCTTAATCTTGGACTTCTAGTCTCCAGAACTGTGAAAAAATAAATCTCTACTGTTTAAGCCACCTAGTTTGTGGTATTTTGTTATGGCAGCCCTAGCAGACTAATACAGTATCCAATAAATTCTTGAATGCGTGCTAAAATGGGATTCTAGGCACTCGATTTTAAACTCTTTTCTGGATTTTATTTCAATTTGGAAATAGGATATTTTCCAGATGTACTAAATCTAATTTTTGTAATGAAAATATAAGAATTGCAAAAATTTAAAACACTTTAGGCCGGGCGTGGTGCCTCATGCCGGTAATCCCAACACTTTGGGAGGATGAGGCAGGAACATTATTTGGTGAGACACTGTCTTACAAAATTTCTTTTAAAAAATTACCCGGGCGTGGTGACACGTGCCTGTAGTCCTTGCTACAGGGAGGCTGAGGCAGTATTCAAGAATACCACTACCTTCAAACCGTTCAAAGTACAAAGCTTACTACAGATAGGTCAATTTTTCAGTATCTTGGGTTAGTTAATGCAATACATACTTAAGATCATGATTTTGGAATTCAACTTTGTAACTAAACAGAAGCACACTTATGACTGAATTGGAACAGATAACTTTAATGGCAACTTGGTCAAAACCAGATCCCTATTCTTTAATTCACGGGTTAATAAATAGCCCTAGATCTCTGATATTTGAACATAAAAAGGCAGAACCTTTAAATATAACATTTTTTCTAATGGGCAATGACACTAGAGCAGGTACTAGAATTAATCCTCCCTCCAAGCTTCCATACGTTCTGTCCCACAAAAATAGTAAATTGTACCAAGTGTTTGTTTTATCAACTAAATAACTCTACTTCACTTTTTTCTCTCCCACAAAAACTCTACTTAGAAAAGTACGAGACGAATAGCAGAAGCTGGAAACTGAGTTCAGGGAACTGCTACAAGATTGTTACAATCCTTATCCACGGATCGCGAGCTTTACCACCGCGGATTACCCAGAGCTTCCCACTCAAGGCCTGTGAGCCGCGGAGAGAACTATGATCCCCCTCCTCCCTCCTCCTACAGAGCAGCCCTGCTCCCTAAGGCCAAACCCATGCCCCCCATGACCTCCAATGGCTCTACAAAAGGGCTTTGAATTGCCCGCTTTTTCCAAAGCTGGTTCATACTCCCTCGCAAAGCAGGGAATAGGGTCTGGGGACAAAAGGAGGGACATGCCTGCCACATGAGGAAAACCCCATCACCTGGAACTCGGCGAACTCCTCACAGTTCACACCGCCACTGGGCGCCGCCATATTGGACAAAAACGAGGACCCCGCTGCAGGCCAATCACCGCGGAGCAAAGGTGACCGCGGAGCCGCCTGACAAAAAATATAGCAAGAGGGGAATTCTTAGGGAGGCTGAGTGCAAGACTTGACTTCTACGTGGTCCGCATCCACCTCGAAACCTGTCACCCTGCTGTCCTAACCCCTTTAACATGCCCTCCTGGAACTGGGCCAGATGCATGGATCAAAGATTGTCAGAACTTGAAGGGACTGTTTACTCCAATCCCATCTTCACAAAAGGGAAACAATTTCCTTGTCGTTCCCCTACCAGGTCGTTGAAGGAAATCTAGGCAAGTGAGGCCTAATACCTCTCACTCCAGTGCCTATCTTCCTCCCTCGACCCTGGAGCAGAGGGGTCTTTGTTAAGAATTTGGGACCACTAAGAAACGTCAAAGAAAAAACGGCATTTCTGGCAGAGTGGGTGGGTATGAGTAAGGTGTTTAGGATGGAGATGATCAAATGTTTTTAGAAAATAGGTAAATAGAAAACAAATTGAAAACATATACGTTAATTTCTCAGATTTGCCTGAGGGATGCTCCAAAGCCAAAAGGTCACTGAGCACTGAGTCTAATTACGTGTTTTCTGATAAAAGCGTATGTTCATTGAAAACACTGGAAGAGCGGCATACTGGAATACTGGTTTATCTGGTGTATTTCGGGCGTTTACAGCTCACGAAAGTTGCACTTTTCCCTTCTATTTCACACAGGTCCTTCCATGGATGCATATCCGCTAGGGCAAGAACCCACGGCGCCACACTGCACAAGACCATTTCCAAAACTGGCTCGGAACGCGGCGCCAGGGGCACTAGGCTGGCGCCGCCGGTCTCCAGCGCGTCGCGCACGTCCTGCACGCCCCGCACTGGCGCATGCCGGTCCACAGCGTCGCGCACGCCCCACCCCCGGCGCCGCCTGCGTCCTTCCCTCTCCAGCACTGGGTGACATTGAGCTCACTAGCGCCGCCGTCCCCGGCGAAGTTCTGCGCTGGTCGGTGGAGTAGTAGGTGGCCATGGGGACCCTCCGCGGTCTGCTCCTGGCAGCGGGTGAGACGCCGGTCGGGCTATGGGAGGTAGGGCAGCTGGCCCGGCCGCTGCGGGTGGGGGAATCCTGAAGCCTTCCTAGGCCCCAGAGTGGCTCCATTCCATGACGCACTTTCTCGGTTGCTCGGAATCCTGCCTCCTTAGTGTCAGTGTGGGAGAGAACTAGGTGAGCAGCCACTGATAGACATTGGAGACTGCCCGTGAGTTACCCTCATCTCCATCCACTCAGCTCCCACCAATTTAACTGCCGACGTGCCTACCCTTCTCCCCACCCTAGTCCTCAGACTCCCCTGAGCTCAGTCTGTAAAACACCTACTATCCCTAGACTTCCCTTTTACCCATTCATGCAGCTTTCCACCCTAACCACCCCTATCTGTTGCTCTACTTGAGTCTTCCCTCTTCCCTGCCCCTTCCTCTCTGGAGTTTATCCCAGAAAACCTCCAGTCTGAAGTTTCCCCACTCATTAAATGTCTGATTAGGCCAAGGATTTAGGTCTTACAGATTAATAATAATTATTTTCTTAAAATGGAGGATACATTACTTTTAAACACTTATACAATTAATTGATTCGAATTTCTTGGAGGAAAGTGTGTAATTGAAGGATCTGCAGTTTGTTTTGGTGGTAGACATTTGTGTGATGACTGTTTTGGACTTAGGTAATGAAAACTCTTGGGAGGACCAGCAGAGCCTTGGCATAGTAGGGGTTGAGAAATCAGAGGGCTTGCATTTTGCCTCTTTTCTAGGTACCAGAGCTCTTTTGTTCAATGGCGCTACATTATTAAAAAGTTGTTAATTCAATTTTTAAAGGAAAAATAGCCCCAAACTTGGCTATTCAAATAATATAAATGTATATTGTAAATGTAAATGAAATAATGCAAAAAAAAAAAAAAGTGAATGTTGCATAGTTTCACAAGTTTGGTATATAACCCTCCCCACCCCAAGGTTATCCTTTACACAGCTTATCTGATGTTCCAGTGGAGAATGGACTGGAAAACATGTCTCAAACTAAGGAGTATTATTATATTTGCTTCCTTTAAAAGCAAACACTTTCTCCACTAAAATCCTCAGTACTGTGATTGATTTCATTGATTTTGTCAGTTTTGTTGAACTAATTCACCTAAAATATCTTCTGTACATCATATTAACCATTATAAAGCTTTTCAACAAGGCAAGTGAAAGGATCGTTGCTCTGTAAAAAAGTTAAAATGGACTACAGGAAAAGAACTTTGACATCTTGGAACTAATACTGAGTGTATTGTAAGTAGTTCACCTTCTTGCTTTGATAGTATATTTATGCATCTTGAAAATTCCAAAGCCTCTCTGCAAACTTCTGATATGTGAAAACTTCACTATTGCCCACTTAACCAAAGCAGAATTCCTTGAGTGATTTAAGAACAATTTATTTTACTTCAGATATAAAATGTTTAATAGCACACTAAGGATGTTATATGAGCAGCTCTCTCCATATGATCTTCCACGAATATCTGATGCTTTGTGAGCAACTCCAGAACAACCTACTGCCTTTCACCCACTTCCTAGCTAAACACTTTCATATACATTATTTTGTTGGATGGATTTCTCATAGCAGCCCTCTCAGGTGAGTCTTACTCCTCCCACACTTTATAAGTGAAGAAACATAAGTTAGAGATGACTTGTCCAGGATCACTTTGCCAGCAAATGTTAGAGCCAGGATAGGAGTCGGTACCCTCTAATTCTGGAATTTTTGTGCTTTTTGCTGTTGTTCAAACTGTTCATTCAGGGGCTGTGCGTGTATGAATTTGTCATGACTAATTGGGTCTCAATCTGAAATGAAAGAGTCATGAAATGCAGATTTAGTTCTGAAATGCAAGTACATCTTCATGTGCAAATGGCTTTTCAAGAAAGAAGACTGATTTAATAAGCAGCCTTAGCCAAAGGAATGATAGATCAAATAGAAATGTAGGCCCAGTGTGGTGGCTCACACCTGCCATCCCAGCACTTTGGGAGGCTGATACCGGAGGATTGCTTGAGACCAGGAGTTTGAGACCAACCTGGCTAACTTAGCAAGAGCCTGTCTCTCCGAAAAGCTTTCACAAATTAGCTGGGCATGGTGGCTCAAACCCGTGGTCTCAGCTACTCAGGAAGCTGAGGCAAGAAGATCACTTGAGCCCAGAAGTTTGAGGCTGCATTGGGCTATAATACAGTCATGCTACCACACTCCAGTCTGGGCAACAGAGTGAGACCCTGTCTCTGGGGAAAAAAAAAAAAAAAAAAGCATAATCTAGGCGTCCCTTATTTATCCAGAATATTTGGAATAAGATTCTCTACATAAGTGAAATTTCAGATGATCAAAACTTAACCTTATAAATGACGGACCTTTACTTTTGTTTCTGTTGGCAATCTTTGGTATACTCCCTTAGCAAACAATATAGCAAACATAATATAGGCTTTTATGAGCTCGAATTTGTTATTTTGTAGATGTAGTTGTAGATACAGATCAGGGTTGTTAAGTTGTGGTACTGGACACTTCCATGTTTGAGAGGTCCTGTGAACTTCTCAAATTTTTATGATTGTGTACCATTTTTGAGAGAGAGGGTCCATAACTTGTATCTGCTACTCAGAGCAGTTCATGCTCTTTAAGTTAAAAAGCACTGATACAGATGATTAGGAACTAAATGGCCATTTACCCACACTATGCTGGGTTTCATGAGGGTAAACACTAGATCTGTTTTGTTTTTACTCAATCCTTACCACTTATTGGTGTTCAGCTCATAGTAGACAGGCAATGCATATTTTTTGGACGAAGGACGCTAGGACATATCTTGGAACATGCTGCAAATATAAGGTGAGTTTTCACACCTCTTTTCTCCTGAAAGAATAAAATAGATATAACTTTTAGGATATTGTATCTTTCTACAGAATGATTATTAGTTCAAAGGAATAGAATGACCTTACAAGAATGTTTCTTCTTGAAAGAAAGTTTTGCTGCCCTAAACTCTGTTGACTGGTCAGATTTGAAAATGAATTTATTATCGTCATTATTGTTACCAATGTAATGGACTATGGGCTGCCTTCCTTTTAGTATAACTGACATTTCAGAGCATTAGAGTAGAGAGATATCTTAGAATTCAGGTAATCTAGTCCTCTAATTTTTACAGATGAGGAAACTTAAGGGCCAAGAAGGGAATCGGCTTGCTAAGGATCACACAGGTACAGACCTGGGACATAGCCAATATCCCCTGGCTCCCATTCTGATTTTATTTCTATCACATTCTGCTACCTTATTGTTCTGTTTGTTCTTGCTAACCAACCTTAAATGAGAACATACCCATTTTAACTACCCCCACCTTTGGCTTTGCTCATTGCTCCTCTCCAGGTCTTACCAAGTATTTATTGAGTACACAATGAATGCCCTGTATGTATATTGTGAAGGCTCTAAAATGAATGGACTGCACCACTCCTATGGCTGATTTATTGTAGTGAACAAACAAACATATAATACACCAGAAAAACCTATACAAAACAGTATATATATAAAGCTTTAGATTACAGACCAGATTATAAGTGCTGCTGTGGTGTCCTGGAGCCACTGACTTTGTGCAAGTCTCTTCCCAATTTCATATTCGGTGATGTTACATTAGTAGCTTAAGATCTGCTATGGTAAGGGTTATTGGCAAACACTACAAATCAGGACTTGTCTCCACTGGCCCCCTCCAGTATACCATCGGCTTCAAGAATTCTGAGATTCTTGAAGGCTCCATTGAAACAAAGGGGTTTGAGAGTGATGTGAGCACATGTAGGGGCGGTAATGAGTCTGAAAAAGGCTACGAGAGGAAAGATTACCTTGGATTTTGATCAGGAGGTAATAGGAGATAAAGTGTGGTGTTTGGAGAAGTTTGAACCAAATGAATTTGAACCAAAAAAACCTTTTAGCAGGAGAAGTAATACAAGAAACATTTCTGGAAAATTAACACAGTAACTACATACCAGTTAAACTGCTGCTACCTATGAAGATGTTACAGTAACTGATGTGTGAGGTGATGATGGAAATAACAAAGGAATATATTCAGGAAGTGTCTTGAAGAAAGGATGAGTTTGGAGATACTGAGTAAGGAAGGACTTAAAGACAAGTTTTTTAATGTTGAGGACTACGGAAGTATTGCCTCATTGTCAGAAATAAGAAAGTTGGAAAAATAATCAGAAATGCCATCAAAGATTTGTGTTAGTTTGGCAGAGAAGATAGCACATTATTGAGTAGGTTTAGGTGGCATTGAGTTATAGGTGGTGAGAGGTTGAAGACCTGAGGGCAAAGGAAGAGTAAAGTTATGGAGATAAAGATATGGGAGCAATTAGTCTGGAGTGGATTTTTAAAACAGAATGGATGAGTCCTTTTAGCACAGAATAGAAACAAGGACTAAGCCTTGGAGGTGTGACATAGGAACTGGGAAAGAAGACTTTAAAGAAGATAGGTCATAGAGGTTGGAGATGAAGTGAGAGAATATGGTGGTACAATGTAAGAAGGCATTGAATCCTTGTAGAAGGATGAGATCAGTAGAGTCATATGGCCACAAAAATGGCAAGAATAGAGTCAGAAGGGCTAATGATGAGAATCTAAAAAAATGTATTGGTATGACTAGAAAGAGGTTACTAATGTTGGTAGAGTAATTTTATTAAAATGATTGGAGAAGGACACATTGTAGCAAAATAAAGTGTGGGTGGTGAAGTGAAGTAGTGGATACATGCCATTTATTCAATCATTTGAGCTATGAAAAAGAGAAATTAGAATTTTATTAATAGGACCTGGCCGGGTGCGGTGGCTCAAGCCTGTAATCCCAGCACTTTGGGTGGCCGAGACGGGCGGATCATGAGGTCAGGAGATGGAGACCATCCTGGCTAACACGGTGAAACCCCGTCTCTACTAAAAAAAATACAAAAAACTAGCCGGGCGAGGTGGCGGGCGCCTGTATTCCCAGCTGCTCGGGAGGCTGAGGCAGGAGAATGGCGTGAACCCAGGAGGCGGAGCTTGCAGTGAGCCGAGATCGCGCCACTGCACTCCAGCCTGGGCGA